>NC_073252.2:29681439-29984469 GCF_029289425.2 Pan paniscus | reverse complement strand
ATGTGCAGAAGGCAAGAGTTGAGGTTTGGAAGCCTCTGCTTAGATTTCAGAGGACACGTGAAAATGTCTGGATGTCCAGACAGAAATCTGCTGAATGGATAGACCCCACATGAAGTACATCTATTAGGGCACTGCAGACAGGGAATGTGGGGTTGGAGACCCTAAACAGAGTACCCAGTGGGGCACTGCCTAGTGGAGCTGTGAGAAAAGGGCCACTTTCCTCCAGACCCCAGAGTGGTAGACCCACTGACAGCTTGCACCTTGCACCTCAAAAGGCCACAAACACTCAATGTCAGCCTGAGCGAGCAGCCATGGAGGATGTACCCAGTAGGGACACAGGCACAAAGTTGCCCAAGACCCTGGGAGTCCAGCCCTTGCATCAGCGTGGCCTGGATATGAACCATGGAGTCCAATGAGATTATTTGAGAAATATAAGATTTTACAACTTCCCTTCTGGGTTTTGGACTTGCATGAGGCATGTGGTCCCTTTGTTTTGACTGATTTTTTCCCTCTTGGAATGGGTCTGTTTACTCAACACCTGGAACCCCATTGAATCTTGGCAGTAACAAACTTGTTTTTGATTTTACAGTCACATAGGTGAAAGGGACTTGCCTTGTCCCAGATAAGACTTTGGAATTGGAATAATGATTTAATGCTGCAATGAGTCAAGACTTTGGGGGACTGTTGGGAAGCCATGATAGTGTTTTGAAATGTGAGAAGGACATGAGATTTGGGAGGGGCCAAGGTCAAAATGATATGGTTTGACTCTTTGTCTCCACCCAAATGTCAGGTGGAATTTTAGTTCCTACTGCTGGAAGAGAGACCTAGTGGGAGGTGATTGGATCATGGGGGAAGACTTCCCCCTTGCTGTTCTCATGATAGTGAGTGAGTACTCACAAGATCTGGTTGTTTGAAAACGTGTAGCACTTCCCCCTTCTCTCTCTCACTCTCTCTCCTGTCACCATGTGAAGATGTACCTGCATCTCCTTCACTTCCTGCATGACTGTAAGTTTCCTGAGGTCTTCCCAGCCATGCTTCCTGTACAGCCTGCAGAACTGTGAGTCAAAGAAACTTATTTTTAAAAAAATAATAAATTACCCAGTCTCAGGTAGTTCTTTACGGCAGTGTGACAACAGACTAATACACTGCCTTAGAGTTCACAATAAACATTTTTTCATGCTAATCTAAGCCCTCACTAAAATAGAACTAAATCATTTCATATGTAACATAAGTAAATTATATAAGAACAATTTGGGTCTTTCCTTCCTTGTGGCATTGCAGTCTTTGATTTCACTTATTAATAAGGTATAGTCACCCTATACATTCTCATTTTATTGCTTTATACACACAGTTATATTATATATTATTTAAGAATTTAAAAATCAAAAACACAGTAATTTACCTTATTTTTCTTAGTGTGGTTTGATTTTTTTATCTATTTCCTTTTTTTGTAGATCTAAATTTCTAAAATGTATTATTTTACCTCTACCCGAAGAAATTCTTTTAGTTTATTGAAAATAAATTCCCTCTGTTTTTGTCTTTGAAATAATCTTACGTCATTTTAAAGAATAATTTAGCTGGATAAAAACTTCTAGTTTGGCACTTTATTCTTCTTTCAACACTTTAAATATTTACTTCATCTTCATTTGCTTATAGTCTGAGAAGTCCACTGCATTTATTATTTTTCCTCTGTAAGTAAAATATTTCCCCATGGCAGCTTCCATTCAAGATTTTTTTTTGTCTTTGGTTTTCTGCAATTTGAATATGATATACTCAAAAAGAAGCAGAATTTTGGTATTTATCCTGCCTTGTGTTTTTGAGCCTTCTGGTCCTATGATTTGATTTCTGTCCTTGATTCTGTAAAGTTCACAGCTATTATTACTTCAAATATTTCTTATGTTTGTTCTTTTCTTATTATTTTTCTTGTACACTTATGCAATTTTGAAACCGTCTCAGAGATTTTAGATATTGTGTTTTCCTTTTACATTCCTTTTTCCCCCTTTTTCTCAATGTTACATTTTTCATTTAATTTTGTGATGTTTGAGAACACAAATAAGGAAGGAATACTAAATTGAAGAAATCTGCTAAGAGAAAATTTCCATTGGCTTAATATATACCAGTTAACTTATTGGATATTCAGATTACAATAACTTGGTACACTTGTCTTAAAATAATTGAGCACTTATAGTCTTATTTAATTGTTTCTAGTATTATCAAAATCAATAATCAAAATTATCTGGTAACCTCACAGCTTAGAACTTGTAAACTGCTATCAGCAAAGGAAACATGCCATCAACAAAGGAAAAAAAAAGAATGAGACATTTTAATAAGTGTAAAGTCTCACTGAGGAAAAGTTTCTGGAACTAGAAAAGGAGAAATTAAGAGATGGGAACATTTTGAGGTAAAAAAAATGCTAAAATTTAAAAAACAGAATGAAAGTATTCCCCTCCTATTATCAGAGATTATGCTCCAAGACCTCCAGTAGATACATGATCTTGCAAATAGTATCAAACTCTCTATATACTCTACATATTGTTTTTTCCATAATTTTATAGATAGAAGATTGTCTTACCTTAGATCTTAGCAAACTCAGCATATCGTTTTTTCTTTCCTCATTATCAAGAACATTTACCTTTTCACTTATAAACAAAGCATTTTACAGCTTCTTTTTGGCATATTCAAATTGCCAGCATTGCACTCTTGTGCTTTGGAGCCCTTATTAAGTGAACTAGGGATTGCTTGAAAACAAGCTCCACCATACTGTGGCAGTCAATCTGATCATCCAAACAGCTACTAAGTGACAAAGAGCTTCTGTAGATAAAGACGCTGGACAAAGGGAGGTTGCATGTCCAGGCTGAAATTGAGCAAGATGGGATGGGGTGGCACAAGACTTCATCTTTGTGCTCGGAATGGCATGCCATCTAAAACTTATGAATTGTTTATTTCTGAAATTTTCCATTTAATATTTCCTAATCACAGCTGACCACAGGTAATTAAAATCATGAATAAGAATAATAATAAAACTATGGAAAAGGGGTGTGGGGCGGCAACTACTGAATTGTATTTGTTTTCTAGGGATGCTGCAACAAAATACAAAAACAGCTAATTTATTTTCTCACGGTTCTGGATAGGGGCTGGAAGTCCAACATTGGAAAAGTTAGTTTTCCCTGAGCCCTCTCTCTTTGGCTTGCAGATAGTGACTTCTGATTGTGTTCTCACATGGTCTTTTCTCTGTGTGGTGCACCCTTGCAGTCGATTAATCACACAAGGACACCCGTCTTAATTAATTTGGGCTACACCTTTCTGATCTTATTTAATCTTAATTGGTTTTTGGTTTTTTTCTTAATTTTCTTACTTCCTTTTTTTTTTTTTTTTTTTTTTTTTGAGACAGGTCTCTCATCCAGTCTGAAGTGCAGTGGTTTGATCATGGCTCATTGCAACCTCTTTCTCCCCAGCTCAGGTGATCCTATCTCAGCCTCCTGAGTAGGCACATGCTACCATACCTAGCTAATTTGTGTATCTTTCATTGAGATGGGGTTTCACCATGTTGCTCACACTGGTCTCAAATTCCTGGAATCAAGCAATTTGCCCTCCTTGACCTCCCAAAGTGTTGTAATTACAGGCATGAACCACCATGCCCGGTCTTAATCGTTTCTTTAAAGACCCTAGAAATACAATTACACACTAAAGTACTGAGCTTTAGGACTTCAATATATAAATTTTGGGAGGGACCCAATTCAGTTCATAACAAGTATAATATTTACTGAGCTGATATTAAAATTCTTAAAGATATGTCAGAATGTAAAAATATCTTTCTAATTCATTTTAAAATGATGTTCTTTGCTTATTCCCCCAGCATATTGGAAATTTTTACTTCTGAGAATAGCATTTGGTGTTCAAGATACTACTCTTCTTGCTTGGCATTTTATTCTGTGAGTACTTCCATTTTTCAGATTATAAGAGTCATGAAACCAGACCTGAAGCATGACATAAAGACAAATCTGGAAAGGCAGCGCTGTCTGAGATTGCTATTGTCTATTATGATACATTGTGCATTTTTATTATACACTCCAGATGGCAATGGCATTTTATTTTATTTGTTTTGCTCTTGCTGTCTTTCTGTAGATATAAAGTACCATGAGTTACCTTGAGGTTACAGCCGTGTAGCTTTCCTGGTGTTCTAAAAACTTGCCTAAAGGAAAGACCAACAACTGAAAGAAACCTTATCTCCATTTCAAAATGTATTTTCTAGCAGTTAAGTTGAGTTATTATTAACATACAATGAAAATCCACTTTCATGTGTTCTATGGGGCAGTGGAATAGGATATTTACTAAATTGGCTACCTTTGGATAGCACATTCTTTTTTCTTTTCTTTTTTTCTTTCTTTTCTTTTTTTTTTTTTTTTTTTTTTTTGAGACAGGGTTTTGTTCTGTCACCCAGGCTGGAGTGCAGTGGTACAGTCATAGTTCACTGCAGCCTCAAACTCCTAGGCACAAGTGGTCCTCCCATTTCAGCCTCCTGAGTAGCTGGGACTATGGGCTACTAGAAAATCCTGGTGAGAGAAAGAGGATTTATACTGTATAGCTACTTTGTCTGCCTTGTTTCTGAGTAGGAAGTGGAATTACCCCACTGACTGTGATAGCTATATATCTTAGATTTTATAGGATAAATTAAGGCAATCTTAAGGTTCAGAAAGTGTTTGTTTTGTTTCATAGTTCTTAGGCTACATCTTAGAAAGTTTGTTTCCATAATTTATTCAGACAGTCACATCCATTTTAGCAGTAATAATTACTTAGTATCAAGTCACAGAATATGTGATTAACATTTTACTGGTCCAAGACCTAGAGTGGAAGCTGATGGAATACAAATGGAGAATTGAGATGGGTCATCTTTGACAGATATGAAGTTGAAAGGAGACAAAGTAAGAAAAATCTCATAATTTTTCAAATTTTAACATCGTGTATTACACTTTGGGAATTTTCCATTTTATCATAATATTATCTTGTAACATACTCTCCAGATGGCATTTCTAGAGCCAAACAAATATTATAGTCATAAGGGTTCAGTTCACATAGAAGCCCTTTGATGTGATAACATCCACTTTTTATCAGAAGAGTAAAATATATGTTTCCCATAGGAATGCTGTTCATACTGTGTTGGCAGAGAGGTTTTATCAATGGGGTCAACAGAGCAGAGAAAACAGCAGATAAAGTTTGCTTCAGAGTTTTTCATTCATAGAACTTCTACAGCTGGCATGAAGTTTACACCAGTGCTCTGATTACAGAGACAAGAGGGGGCAAACTCTTCAAAGGGAAGTGTGGACTTGAGAGAATACATTATTCAAAAGACTTCAATAAGTGACTCAGAGATGCCCTTAACAGTTCACATCACAGGATTCGAGGTTATGAAGATTAAGAAAATCCCAGTGAAGTTAAACTGCAGTATTTAGAAGTTGGGAGCAAGGTTTGCCAGAGGATGTCTTTGATTATGCAACAGATCTCCTCCAGCTCAATGCACTGAAGACAAATTTCAATTTAGATTATTGACCAATTAAAAATTGATTTTATGATGGTAAAGCAACATTTGCACAAACAGTAGTCACTCAATTTTGTTCCATTGTGTTGGCAGCCTGTGGAGACAGGGAACTCCTATCTCTTTCCAAAGCTGTGTATGTTTTTCCTAACTCCTGCTCTCTTTGACTTTAGCTGGTGGACAATATATTTTTCACAAGGCATGCTGAATAACAATTGAAAAGGAAAATTAAGTAGTGTAACTCTACAGTGAGAAGCAGTTCAGTGCTTCCTATTGTTTGAAGAAGAACAAATACCTACTTATCACAATGGTGTAGGTAGAAAGAAGAGTTTCCTGATTGGAGGATTGGCATGGTCTCCACAAGAGCCGCAAGGGTTAATTAATGACTGATCATTACTAGTAATCTCATGATAATCTCTTTTTTATTAGGTATGTGAGCAAATTCTGACTAGCACAATGAGCAGAAAGGGGTCTGGGTAGTAATTAGGCCACACACACACACACACACACACACACACACACACACACACACAGACTATTGTTTCAAAAAAGAAAACCTTTTACTTTTCTCCTCCTTAAAACTGATCAAAGTACAGCAACCATCTTGTAATTAACAGAAGAAAGGTCACCTTGCCAAGAGTGATAGAATACGAAGAAAGAATGTGGATCATTAATGACACTGCTGAGAAGCTGAGCCAATACTAGTAATATTTCCAGATACATACGAAAAAAATGCCCCTGGAAGTAGTACTCTAGCTGTATTTTCTGTAACTTCCAGGTTTACTTATTCCAAACTGACACTTAACTTCTGGCATTATTGTGAAGACAAAGGAAATTATTCTTTCACTTATTTTCCATAAGACAGGAGACTTAGCCACACATTATTACTTAAAAATCTGTGGAATAGATGTGAATGATTAATACATATTTAATTACAGATGGTGTATTGCTTTATGGTTTTATATGATACATATCAGTCACTGTCTTTTGTGAATCTTTCCAATTTTCCAGAGGTTATTACAGAAGGAATAGCAAGAATTTTAGAGCTTCTTGGGATCTCTTCTTTATGTCCTTTTATGCAATTATTACTTACTGATAAAAGTGCTATTGTAAAAGTAGGCCACCAGCAGGGTAACGAGTTGATATATCAAACAGTTATTAACATCACTATTTTTGTTAATACATAACAAAGACATTAAACATTTTTCCATCATAGTTGAATATTAAATGTATTGTGTCAGTGCCATGTTGAGAAGCATTGTGGCAAATAGCTCTGAGGCTTTAATAAGGATATTTGTAGTATACTGTAATCCAGTGAATGTAATTGTACACAAATTAATAATGACGCTCTTATTATCAATAGGAAACATTCATAACCACCTCTGTAGTCATGCTGTCATACTTTCAAAATCTGTCTTTTGCTTACCGAGTCACTACATTCTCATCTTGGGAAAACCATTTACGTACTTATTCTGTTAGCTGCCGAACACTGTAGTTTATAGATTTTGTTTTGCCATCTCTATCAAGACATTACATTGTGATGTGTTCATTTTCTCTCCTTCAGATATCTTTATAAAGGAAACATGCATTATAGAAAAACCTGATTATTAAATGTGTGAACATTTTTGCAAATAGGTTGAAAAGGGGGATGGTGCAATACTTACGGGGATGGTAGTACCTCCCTAAATCTGTTTTACCAATTTTTCTTTTTTTTCTTGTTTATTCACATTTTTTGCATCCTTTGTGAAAGAAGCTATTTTGTAATGAAAAGAACAAAGTAAAATAATAGACACATGAAAAGGTAAGTTAACTCTGCATACAGAAGTGAATCTCAACCTCACTCGTAATTAACATTTTCACTAACACGGGATTTATTTCTAAAATATAAAATATAATCTGCAGACTTTTTAAAGCATTAATATTTAAGGTCTCTTTATTTTGTTTATACTAAAAGATCCTGAACCTTATCCAAATAAGAAATTCCTTTGGCATAAAAACATTTTAGAAATAAATCCAAATCCATAAATCCAAAAAGGACACGAAAAATTAATCTGCATCTACTTGTTGGAATAACTAATAGAAAAAGCAACTTTCTTTAAATGCTTTAAAAATGGAAGCATCAATATTGAAAAGAATAAGTGGTAGGAAGTTTAGGGAGAGAAGAAATAATGAGGTTAATATTTATTTTAAAAATGCATAACTCAATGCTAGTACTATTTAATTGAGTATTTATTAAGTGTTAACAGTGAACATGAAAATAATGATAGCAGAGAAATAAGATCTTATTTATTTTAAGTATAAGATGATATTTGGAAAAACAGTTGAAGTAAATATAAACCCATGAGCCCAAAAATATGATGCAAATGCAATAGAATAGTAAATTGATGTGCAAAGTGATGACTATTAGTAAGAGTATGCAGGGATAATACAGAAGCAAAAGGCAGGATTTGAACTTGATAGTGAAAATGTTAATTACAGGTGAGGTTGAGACTCACTTCTGCATGCAGAGTTAGCATTAGGCAATATACCTAATGTTAAATGAAGATTTAATGGGTGCAGCACACTAACATGGCACATGTATGCATATGTAACCAACCTGCACGTTGTGCACATGTACCCTAAAACTTAAAGTATAATAAAAAATAAAATAAACATATTTTTTAAAAATTCTGTAGATATAAGATGGATCTTGCAGCAAAATATTTTGTTTACTGGATAAAATAGTAGAAATTACTTAATATCCTCATAAATAAGACTGATTCAATGAACTACTTTAAACCCATGTGTAAGCAGACATTTTATATGATGCTTCAGAAAAACACATAATAACTTAGAAAGTTGTATGCAATTAATTAAGAAAAAAAAAACAGTGTCCCAAAAAGAATGTAACATATATCTTGTATTAGTCCATGTTCATGCTGCTGATGAATACTTACCTAAGACTGGGTAATTAATAAAGAATAAAAGGTTTAATGGACTCACAGTTCCATGTGGTTGGGGAGGTCTCACAATCATGGTGGAAGGCAAAAGGCACACCTTACATGGCAGCAGGCAAAAAGAGAATGAAAGTCAAGTGAAAAGGGGTTTCCCCTTATAAAACCATCAAGTCTCGTGAGATGTATTCAGTACCATGAGAATAATATGGGGGAAATTGCCTACATGATTCAATTATCTCCCACTGGGTCCCTCACACAAAACATGGGAATTATGGGAGCTACAATTCAGGATGAGTTTGTTGGGGATACAGCCAAACCATATTATATCATATTTTTCTGGAAATATATCTGTAAATATGTAATCTTTTAACACTGAGCTGGTTAGAAAAACATTTAAGGGATTTAAGGTTTTTCTGCTTTCATAGTGGATAAAAAATTTTCTTTGATGTACTAATGTTCATTTGGAATTCACCTGAGGCTGCTTTGGTTTATGGCTACAATTTGATGCAGTTGTATGACATTCTTCTTGATTAATCTTGCTTGAAGCTACTAAAAACTATATGCTGCCAAATGTTTTTGGAGAAATCAAATTGGAGAGGTGGAATCTTAGTTCAGAGGGTAATAAGCGGTTTTGACTAGTGATTTTTATCTTTTCTTTGCTCAAAGAAAACATTGTAAAATCTGCTAATGGATGTCATCTATTGATGGAACCAACAAAAGTAGTTGTTCTGTATTTTTAGTTTTTTAAATAAAAATTTAACTTCAATTTTCATCAGCTTCCTTTCAAAATATAAGCTACAGTGGTTGATGTTTGCTATTCAATTATGTCTAACCAGCAGCAAAACAAATTAGTTCCAATCTCATGTGCTACCAGTTCTTACTGGATTCTGGATTTCTCATAAAGGTATTTTGGGCTGTATATCATTTTCACGTTGACTTTCTGTGGAAGAAAAAAGAAAGCCTTTTACTTATTTCATCAAGGTGCTGATCTCACTTCCAAATAATCCTATTTACTGAACCAGTTGTTACTTTGAGACATTGTTAATACAAGTTTGCATGTGTTACATTTATTTGCACATAATTTATATTTATTATTGCTCTTATATTTCTATTTTAAATGAACTGATATTTTTCAGTATTTTTCTGTTTGATTAAAAAATCTATAAAATCTTGAAAATACTTTATGTATCTTGCTTTTTTAGAAAACATATTGCAACCAATTAATTAGACAGGCGGATAGATGTGGAAAACTAATCCCCATTAGGCTCATTTCTTACCAGAAATAAACGCTAACTAAGACACTTTATCAGGTGAGCATATAATTTGTGTTAACATTTATGCTTTCAAATATCTTCTTTTATAGCTTAAATATTATTATTATTTTTGTCTCTTTGCACTCCTTCCAATTGTGTGAATTTTCCTGTAATGAGAACACAAATGCTTTTTCTCCAAAATGAATATGCAAACATTTTTAGATAAAATACATACCAGCTTTAATCTGTATTATATTAAAACATGCGTTACTACAATATTTCATGTAAATTATTGCTATTTATTTATTCCACATTGACTATGTCAGTACTGCTACGGTAAATAGCTTGCCTGTGTAAGTCTTCATCTTAATTCTAGGGCTTGGTTTTTATACAAGCTTCTGACTACTAAAGCCATGCAATATTGACAACTACCACAGGGTTCTGATTCAGTAAATAAAATTCACTTCCACAGTTCTTTTTAGTTGAAAAAGGGCATGTTTATTCTACCTGTTACCATTGAATATTTAAAGTAGTTTTTGCTTTGTCCTCAGTTCTGTGTTTGTAGTGTGATTCCTCATTTATCTGTAAACAGTGGTAGGATAAATGGACAGACTGATCTAAGTTGAAATTTCTTGGTATCATTTCTCATCCAATTAAAAAGTGTTTAAAAGGGAAAGCCCTAAGATGAAGTTAAAAATATATATATGTATATATATATATATATGGCTACACGTGGCGGCTCATGCCTATAATCCCAGCACTTTGGAAGGCCAAGGTGAACAGATCACTTAAGCTCAGGAGTTCAAGGCCAGCCTGGATAACATGGACGGCTGTCGTGGTACATGCTTGTAGTCCCAGCTACTTAAGAGACTGAGGTTGGAGGACCACGTGAGCCTGGGGATGCCGAGGCTGCAGTGAGCCATGATTGCACCACTACACTCCAGCCAGGGAGACAGAGTAAGATCCTGTCTCAATATATATATAAGCCTCATACAAAAGTAATTGCTTTGCCATTACTTTTAATGGCAAAACTGCAATTACTTTAGTACCGTCTATATATACATAGTACTGTGATTCTTTCAAGCAAATGAATAATTAAAACATACATTTTATATCATCAAGTGGTTTAAAGTGTATATTTTGTGAAAGATTCTGTAACGGTCATACCTTAAGTAGAAAGGTAATTCAACAAATCAAAAACAGACACTAAGTAAAAATATCCAGACTTTCTCAATCTATCAATCTTTCCTACATCTTGGAACTTCATCAAATTGCAAAATGTTCCATGCTTACAGAGTTAGTAACTAAATTATGCACTATTCAAAAATGTAGAGTGAAGAGCAAATGGGTTCTTAAGAAAACACATTGAATATAAAAAGGTTGTAACATTTTATTGTTTACTCTTCACTTCTGATATAACGGAGACGAGTCAAGGTTGATAAAAGTCTACTTTGCTCCTCGTAAAATGCAGTATGTGGATGCATTTATCACTAATATTTCAAGATTGGATGACATATTATCTTGCTCATTGGTTTACTGACTACAGAAATGTCAATGTGGCTACAATGCTGTGAGACAGATTTGCTATTAATTCTAATGTATTATACTGTGGGAATGTATTGAGGGGTAAGTCAGATGGGCTAATTAAAATTTTATTCTGTGTACAAGTTTAAAAAAAAGTAACATCACTCTTCAGTTTTTTTCTGTTATTTTCTGACAATGTGCAGATAACCTCAGACCCTAGCTTGGGGTGCAGAAATAGGTGTGTGTGTGTGTGTGTGTGTGCGTGTATGATGCAACTCAGGGGAAAGATAAAAATTTGCTTTCAATATGACATTTATATGCCAGCCCTTGACTTAGATATGCAGAGGTAGCAAGACATTAGCTTAAAGTACCAATCTAGCATATTTCTAAACATGATGTCCCATTTATGTTCAAAATGATATGGATGGAATCAATTAGGAGAAACAACTGAGTTCCAAGACATGCTTTTAAAAAGCTGCAGAGTTGCTTAGTAACCTCATGTTATACTTCATTTCTCAACAGAGCTGTAAGGCTGTCAGAGTCGGTAACGGAGCACTCCAGAAATGAATTCTCATGTGCTCTGTCAAGAACATACCCATATTAAGTATGCTAGGCCTCAGAAGTTGTCCACACATGCTTAGTAATACATGTAGCAGGACACTTGTCAGGGAATGTGACTTCAAGTTGTGCCTTGACATAAAAATATTGTTTATTTTCTTTATGCACACTGTATTGCCACAAATCGGCATAAAGTGTATCTACCATTACTCTATGGAAAACATTCATTCAAGTGTTTCATTCTGCAGTATCGTTTGCCATTCACTGGACTCCTATTTGGCAAAATTTACTGCAGTCTGCACCTCACACACTTTGTGTATTAGGATTTCACCCATGAGCAGTTATGAGCAGTTATGAGCAGTTTTAATTTTCCTTAACATTGTCCAGGCAGCCATCCATCCACTCATAAAGTTGTACTCCTATATAGAAACTATATTTATAAAACACTGTAAATAATTTTAATCTGTCATGCAGATGAAACCAGGGTTCATACGCATACACTAAACTGTAAATATAACTTTAAAAAGGATGACTCATGCTCATAAATCATCTGAACCCATAAAAGCCTGTAAATTTTTGTTTTAACTTTTTGAACTATTACTTCTTTTTTTAATTTGCCAGAATAGAGAAAAAAATACTGGCAAGATGGCAGGACATCTCTTTTGAATTGCAATAATTAGTATTTGAGAATTCATAAGCTATGAAAGACAAATGCATCTCTACTTTTCTTTTTTTCCATTGAGATGCATTAGCTGACTACCTTCATCAAGTAACAATGCAAATGACAAGTCTTGATTTCCAAGTTAAAGATCTAAAGGGAAGAAAATCCCCTATTATCTCCTACTCAGTTATTTGACACATGATTATTAAATTATTAATTCTTATATCAACTTTGTGAGATATATTGGGAGCAATCATTATTTTCATTTTTAACACATAAAAGATTTTGTAAGTTTCTGTAACTATAGTTTAATAGACTATCATGTGGCTAGATCTTATAAAAATCATAAAGAATCATGTATAATATTTTATTGGAATATTTTATAGACGCTATAATAAATTATGTGGTTGCTAATCATGTGTAAAGCCTTATTTCAGTAAAAAAATAAAAACTTTATTTAGTTTATGTTCAACATCCCTGAGAGAGTTTGGGCCCCTTTCCCATAGGTCATGGCCTTAGATTGCAGGGCTAGAAATGTAATAGTAATATACCTTTCACAAAGGCACATGAGAGAAACATATAGATCATTCCTCTTAAAAGTAATCATTTGAAAGAGAGAGATAGAAGAATGGAGAGAAAGATCACAACAGAATCACAAACACCAGTCCTCTAGGATTATTGCCATATAATGCTTAACACTATGATCATCGATGAAAACGAACCAAACCCTCAAAAATGAAGATGTATCAAATAACGCAAAGCTGATCACATTTTTGCCATCCTTTGAACAGCAAAAAATTTCAGAGAAGGCTATTGAAGCATTAATTGCCACGCAAAAAAGACCAAGGTCACAGTGGCCCAACAGGCTAGAATTTTTTTATACTTGCAGATGAGGTGTTCTCACAAGCTAGAAATGATTGTTTGTGATATTGCCTCATTATAACTGTGACTTAAAAACATATAGTATTGGCAGGGCACGGCGGCTCACGCCTGTAATCCCAGCACTTTGGGAGGCTGAGGCAGGCGGATCAAGAGGTCAGGAGATCGAGCCCATCCTGGCTAACACGGTGAAACCCCGTCTCCACTAAAAATACAAAAAATTAGCCAGGCGTGTTGGCGGGCGCCTGTAGTCCCAGCTACTCGGGAGGCTGAGGCAGGAGAATGGGGTGAACCCAGGAGGCGGAGCTTGCAGTGAGCAGAGATCGCACCACTGCACTCCAGCCTGGGCGACAGAGCGAGACTGCGTCTCAAACAACAACAGCAACAACAACAACAACAAAAAACAATAGTATTATACAACCAATCAACAGACTCTACAACTAGCTAAAACATTATGTATTATGGCTATTTCAAGTATTCAGTTTCACCTATTCTGACCTCAGAAAGTGTATTTATGCAATCTGCAAGATCAGAAGAGATCTCTCTATTGGTTGCCCTTATAAAGAAGCACAGAAAAAGAAAAAGCCCAATCTTAGTCCATTTGTTCCACTATAATAGAATACCTTACAATGGGTAATTTTTAAAGAACAGAAATGTATTTTCTCACACTTTCAGAAGTTGGGAAGTCCAAAATAAAGGCACCAACAGGTTAAGTTGTCTGGTGAGACTACTCTCTGCTTCCAGGATGGTGCCATATTGCTTCATCCTCTGCAGGGAAGAAAAGCTGTGTCTTCACGTGTAGAAGGGCAAGAGAGCCCAATGTTGCAAGAAGTATCTCTTATAAGGACCTTAATAAGGAACCGTATGGCTTAATCACCTCTTACAGTATCCTGACTTAATACTGACCCACTGGCAAACACCTGAATTGGAGGGACACAGACAATAGTACACCTCTTCCCTATCCGTAAATACATAATAAGTGCCCTGTCATGAAATGTGTACACATAATTTTCTGAGCCATGAATTAGAGAATTAAACTACTTTGTTATAGTTAGACTTTAAAAAGTGAACACCAAAGTTTCGATAATTAAGTTTGAAGGACTGGTCAGCTATTACTCAACTGCTGAAGAAAAACTGTTATATCTGCTGTCCTCTTCATTTATAGGTTGATGTTGTCTCAGCACAGTGAAACAAGAGGCAAATGAAGACTCTTTCATATTTATTTCCTCAAGAAATCCAATCACAGTATCCTTTTGTGACATTTTTCTGCCAGAGATTAGAGGTTTTAATCCCACATTCCTTAGGGCATAGATTTGCCTGTCTCTGGCTGGTACATCCTTTTCTTCAAATTTCTTCTCTGGGAAGGCACTCTCTCTTTTCTCTTCTGACTCTTCCACTATCAGCTAAAACATGGATCAGTGACTCCAGTAGATTTGGAATTTGTTCTAGACTGTTTTTAGCATGTGGACATCACGAAGCGTTTTCCTAAAAGTAATATGTTGTATTTACAGTTCGCCTTACGCAGTAGCCATGACATAGTTACTATTCAGTCTCACGTAAGGTACACAAAGTTGGCTTTTTTTTTTTTTTTTTTTTTGAGACAGAGTCTCGCACTTTCGCCCAGGCTGGAGTGCAGTGGCGCCATCTCAGCTCACTGCAAGCTCCGCCTCCTGGGTTCACGCCATTCTCTTGCCTCAGCCTTCCGAGTAAATGGGACTACAGGCGCCCGCCACCACGCCCAGCTAAGCTTTTGTACTTTTAGTAGAGACGGGATTTCATCATGTTAGGCAGCATGGTCTCGATCTCCTGACCTTGTGCTCCGCCCGCCTTGGCCTCCCAAAGTGCCGGGATTACAGGCGTGAGCCACCTCGCCCGGCCCAAAGTTGGCATTTTTAAATCCCGTTTTACAAAGATATGGCCTATAGCTCAGCAAGTTGAACATTTCTTTTCTTTTTTTTTTTTTTTTTTGAGACAGAGTCTTGCTCTGTCGCCCAGTCTGGAGTGCAGTGGAAGGATCTTGGTTCACTGCAAGCTCCGCCTCCCGGGTTCACGCCATTCTCCTGCCTCAGCCTCCCGAGTAGCTGGGACTACAGGTGCCCGCCACCACGCCTGGCTAATTTTTTGTGTTTTTAGTAGAGACGGGGTTTCATCATGTTAGCCAGGATGGTCTTGATCTCCTGACCTTGTGATCCCTCCACCCACCTCAGCCTCCCAAAGTGCTGGGATTACAGGCGTAAGCCACCTCCCTGACCAAGTTGAACATTTCTAAGGTCTTAGAGCTAGTAATTATGGAGCCAGAATTGTTGCTCTTCTCTATCTGACAGTAAATGTTCATGCTGTTTCCTTGGTTACAGGCTGCCACACCTACACCACTCCCCCCAGGGAAAAAAAAAAAAAATTGGAATGAAAAGGCATTGGTAGCAAGCGTAGGAAAAAGAGGCCTCCCTCAATGTGTGTCATTTTCAGTGAAATAATAAAGCTAGGGTCTTTCCATCATAAGTGATCATAAGCTCACTTATGATGGAACACAACTCTTGTGTTCAGAACCCAACTCTGATACTTAATGATATGAACTTCTTTTGATAAGCCAGTTCCCTCATCTTTAAATGACAGTAGCTTCTGAATCATATGTCTGTGTTGAGAATGTGAAAGAACAACATACGTAAATTGTGATCATAGTGCCCGGCATAAAATAAATGCTCAAAATATTTTAATTATAATCATGGTTATGTTTATCTCTAGGTTCAGCCAGAACTAATGTTCCATAAAGCTCACTGGGTGGGGGTGACAAGACCCAGGTATGTTTCCAATGGTTACCTCTGTTTTGTCCTATTTATGTTTTGTATCTACCAGAATAGTCTATGAAGACATTAAGGATTCAAGAGAGTTAAGTGACTTCTATAAATACATATAAGTAGAGGGAAAAATACTTTTCTATAACCCAGGTCTCTTCATTCACATATCAACTTATCCAAAATACATCTTACCCCTACATTCACTAATTATCGTAAATGTTATCTTACGTGTTAACAAAAGTCTTGGATGAAATTACTAAATAGACAAAGAAAAGGTATTGATCAGCTTGGAATGTTTAATATACACCTATTGTTTGAGAATTACAATAGAAAGGAAACAGAGACATAGAAAACAGAATCACAGCTTTATCTCTTTTTAAATCATTTTCTTTTCAAAGAGCTAATGCAAAAGTCTACGAAAAGGCACAATAGATAAATAAAAAAATCAAATAACTTACTTTCTATGAAAGTCAAATATTTTTGAGTATATAAGTTCATAAAATATAGATTTGTTTATTCAACAAAGCAAAAGAGACAAATAGAGCTTTGTTGACTATTTGAGCATAAATGTATCACATTTGGGCATATAAAGAAATCATATAACCAGAGAGTTACATAACAATATATTAGAAAAAAATAATTACTCAACTGATTAAAAAATACTTGAATTTTTAATATGAAGACAGTCTATTTGTGAGGTAAGGTAAAGAATGACAATTCTATACACCTCTATATTTTGGTAAATGTTGTTTATAGACATATTACCCTAATATTATTATGAATTTGGGGTTTTTTAAAGGAGCTTATAGGAAAAGTAATTTCAATTTAGTCTTGTGATATATTTTGTTCAATGCTATTTATGCAAAGGAACAACAATGAAAGGCATTTTTCTTTTAAATTTTAATTTTAATTTTAAAATAAGACCATTAATTATACAAAACAAATGATAGTCCCACCTGACATAATTAGAAATGGTTTTATTCCTAATATGCCATCTCCATGGTATTATTCATCTCAAAAGTCAAGTACAGGGTTTAGGCAGTAAAATGCAGATTCTGTTAAATTCGATATTAATAGGACTAATTATATAATTCACATACATTAACATTGGTGTGAATAAAAGCATATATATTTATATTCATTTTTAAAGTTTATAATACTCATTAATGCCAAAGTGAGACTCTCTCTACTGGTTTCAAACTTGTCTGAACACATAAGTATATGTTTACTTTTACCTTTTTGTATGCAAAGTCTTATACATTCAAATTGTATCTTCTCTTGATATTCTAAAAAAATGCCATTTTTAAAATTTCTCACATTCTCATATTAGGAATCTTTAGAATGTCAATTCCAACAACTGCACTGTTCCTAAGTGTGTGTGAGAGAGGCACTTCAAGTAAGTTTTCTCTTCTTTGTCTCTCTCTTTGCCTCTCTCTCCCTGTCCCTTTCTCTCTCTCCCTCCCTCCCTATCTCCGCATTTACTTGCATTTATGTGTAAGAACCCCATAAGTCTTATTCCTTTAAAGTAGAATTTTAACAATGAAATAACAGCTAGTTATTCCTTATTTATTGGGGATAAATATACAAATAAATATTAATAATACAAATAAGTATGAATTGTGCTATACAAAGCAATAAGCATAATTGAAAAAAATGCAGATGCTGCCACTAGAATACTTACAGTTTTATTAACTTTGAAGGTCCAATTAGGAAAAAAAAAAGATATGCTAGAGTCAGAGTTACAGAGAAGCACCAAGTATATCTTAGCCTATGCAATGTTATTTAATTTTGTTGCATATATGTGCTTTTAAACGTGGTTCTGCATACTTATGATTTCTGAAAAAATTCCATAAAATTATTATTTATGTTAATTCTAATCATTGGTCCTTGGTATGACTAACATTTTTTTAATCTGAAATTTAAATTCAATTATTGTTAATACTGCCATGTCTCCATAGCATTAATGAACTATGGGTAATAAAACACTCAGATATTCTGCCAGTTAAATAGTCTACATTATGCAACTAAAGTAGCTCAAATGTATACTTTTCATAGCAGTTAATTTTCTAGATAATTTTGATTTGATATTTTAGATCTTTTGGTATTTCTGTTGCAATATATCTTATTGGGATGCTTTTTTTGTTGTTGTTTTTTTTTTTTGAGACCGAGTTTTGCTCTTGTTTCCCAGGCTGGAGTGCAATGGCGTGATCTTGGCTCATTGCAACCTCCACCTCCCGAGTTCAAGTGATTCTCCTGCCTCAACCTCCTGAGCAGCTGGGATTACAGGCATGAACCACCATGCTTGGCCTGGGATGCTTTTAAAGTTAATTGTCAGAGTCATAAAATATTTATTATTTCTAATATTAATTAAATATTTAGAGTTTAACATATGTAAATATACATTTGTGAGATTGTAAATAGATATATTTATTTAAATTTTGCCTTGTTTTGTATTGTTTTAGTCCACCTAGGAAACTATTTTCTAATGTTTGCTATTACACAACTTGTAAGATGAAAGGAAGAATTTCACCCAGGACTTCTGTCATCTACTTTCCAGTCATTCTTTGGGTGCGGTTATAGTCTATTTACTGTAGCTTACTTACATGTATTTATACAGTGTCCTTTTTATATATGTCCTCTTTTTATTGTACATAGGCTACATAACTCAAAATACTATTAGAATAAGGCATCCATAAAATACTTTCTATTATAAAGTTGCTTTTTCTCCAGTATGTAGTGTGTGTGTGTGTGTGTGTGTGTGTGTGTGTGTAAAATATACAGAACATATGTGTTTCTAATATGGATTTTTCAAAAACCAGTATATTAATGAATTTTTGGTCCAAATCTTTTGAAGGAGTTTTCTAGAAGCAAATCAGTTATGAATTTAATCAAGGACCGCCTAGTGGCTAGAGAATTAAACCTTGTTGCAGTCGTTCACAGGTGTAAGGAAACCAGAAAAGGATGACTTAATATTTGATCGCCATTATGAAGCTCACCTCTGCAATTAGCATTGACTTCCAGCAGCTGGAATACAATCAGAAGATACTTGTCATGAAATGTTGAAAATTGGAAGGACTCTGTCTCTACAACCAACTATGGATGTTAGATGTTCTTCCTTATCATTCTTTTTTTTTTTTTTTTGTCACAGCAATTCTCCTAATCTGTAACCCCTCCCTGTCTTCCCTACTTCATTCTTACTTCTCTCTCTCACTGTCTCTCATGTTTTTGTGTGTGCATTGTGTGTAAGGACCACATATGTTCTATGTTAATATGAGAATATGTTAATATGAGAATATATTAATATGAGGATATTAACTAGGAGGTAAATATTTGCTGAACAAACAAACACAGATTCTGTGATTATTTTGAAATACTTTGCCAGCAAAGATTATTATATGGAAGATGTTGTTACTGTTCCAGAATTGGTAACTTTGAATAAATTATTTGCCTCTAGAGTTATATTGCTACAAAACAATTATATCAGATAGTTTCTAGTAGCTTTTTACTAAGCAGATACATTTATATATAAGAAAAATTACCGTTAAGAAGGAACTTCAATATAAATATTCACAACTATCTAATAAATAAGAGACATAATAAATAGATATCAAAGAACTTGTTAATTGTCCCATGAAAGCTAACTGAATAGAAAGAAAAGCTTTTAAAGTCTAAACATTTTAAATTTCTAAACAAAATATGGAATAAGAATAATTTAAGACCAAATTTTAAACCTCATTATTCCTTTAATCATCATATAATTTTAATTACTATTATTTAGATTGGCCATTGCTTTGGTGTTTTCTACTTTGCAGAAATATTCATAATAAATTTCTACCTAAACATCCAGAACAACTGAGACTTGTAAAATCAGCCAATAGATGGTACTAACCGTGGCATTTGCTAAAACACCGACAAATCTGTTAAAAGCGTTGAGCTTTGTTGAAATGGATTTAGTCGGCTTTTAGTGAGTGTCATAATAACCTCAGTGTAATGCATATGTTAAATGAGCAGTCGTAGAATGTGTTATAAAACTCATCAAGTTTTATTGGGAGGCTGATAGGCTTTACTTCCTGCTGTACAGGTATAGTTAATCATAGGGAGTGTTAGGAAAGAAGTTCAATGAGGATTCAACCTTGAATCTTTCTGCTCATTGGAAATCCCAATTAGGAATAAGACACATATATAAGATTTATATAATGTCTTTCCTCCATAAGACCTAAGGTGACATATACATTACCTCTTAAAACAAACAACATCCTTTGAAAGGTTAACCATCACTCTGGACAAAAAGGTAAGGATCAAGAAACTGTCTTGCTCAAATTAGTCCAATGGGAAACAGTTCGTATTATAAAATATTATAATGGAGAACAGAAATAAACTGTGTGATTTAATATAGATTCAGGAAATAATGTGGCACTGCAGATCAATAGAAACTTGGAAAGAGTGTTCAAATTTCACTGTTCTATTCCCCCAGCCCTAGGTATGATTCACTGTTATTCTCTGACACATATGTGAATTAATGAATAATCAGATTTTAAATACCTTTGAAGGAATATTTATTCAAAATTCAGTGATTTTGCACCATTTTTTTCCTCTTTTTGATATATGGGAACATGTACCATTAAAGTTGAGGCAGTAGTGTCAGAAAACATTGATTTAATTTTGAATATTGGAATCAGCTCAATTTAAGGATAAACTAGATCAACTCCCTTAAAGTGACAGTGATGGCTCAAGCCTGTAATCCCAGCACTGTGGGGGGCCGAGGCGAGTGGATCACCTGAGGTCAGAAGTTGAAGACCAGCCTGGCCAACTTGGTGAAACCCTGTCTCTACTAAAAACACAAAAATTAACTGGGCTTGGTGTCGGGTTCCTGTAATCCCAGCTACTCTGGAGGCTTGAAGCTGGGAGGCGGAGGTTGCAGTAAGCTGAGATCGCGCCACTGCACTACAGCCTGGATGACAGAGTGAGACAATGACTCTGACTCAAAAAAAAAAAAAAAAAAGTGACAATTTCTAATTTGTTCATAATTTAAATATCTTTAGTGCCTTTTTTATTTACGTGTATCATTAACCCTGAACATACCTACTATATAGTAGAAAACACATACATATATTTCACTTACATACATTACCTTTTCCTTCCAGTCCAGGAATCTTAAGGCAAAGCAACAAATCATGAAACACTAACCTTTATACACTGTTACTCAAAAGCTTCTTTCATCTCTAACAATATCAAACATACTAGGATTCTAGATTTCTTTGATTTCTCTTTGATTTTGAAAGCGATTTTTAGATAGCAAGTTGCTATTTATTTCCTTTAAAGTATGAGGGTTGTGAAATTTTGACTTCATAGGAAGATGTGCCAAGTTTTAAGGAAGCTCCAGATTTCTTAGGTCTGATGATGACACCCAGGTATAAATGTAGAAATCAGTGGTAGCGGAGAGAGGACATGATATGGACTAATCTTCATTCTGTGGATAGAAATTGGTGAAACACTGCTGCCATTCCTGTAGTATACCTTTTCTCTGCCTTATCGAGAACAAATCGTTTTTTCTTCCAGATGCAGTTCTCAGGATATATGTAAATCTGGAGTTGGAAGAAATCGAAGCACGGAAATGGAATCAGGGACATTATACACTGTCGCTTAAAGGCACGTTCTCTGCCATTGTATTACCTGTGGTGCAAATCCTGCTTCTGCCAGTGATGTCCTTGGCAAATTACCTGACCCCTCTATGCTTTAGTTTTCTGTATCTTTATATAGAAATAATAACAATAATACCCATCTATTAAGGTTGTTGTAAGAATTAAATGAGTTAATACATATATAAGGCTTAGGATAGTGTCTGATATGTAATAATATGTAACCTTAGATCCTCCCTAATTACTTTTATGTTTTTTATTATATCTCTATTAAAATGTTTAATGAACATAAAGTTTAAATGATTTTGTACTCAGGGGGACATAAACTTGCACTGTTTTTGCACAAGATGCTGTACATAACACAGTTTCTAGCACCTTAGAGTTTGTAAAGTGTAGAATGAGTAGCAGTCTCTGAGTCTAGGTTAGTACTTTGATGTTTAGGTGTATTGAAACTGATGCTTCGCATATTTATTTCTTTAAAACTTAAACTGACTAAAGTCTACATGTTAATGTGCAGGTAATATGGCCAATATGGGCTTCAATTAGCTAAACCAATCTCAGTCACATTCCTCTATTTGGCTGGGCAGAAATGGTTTAGGATTAAAATACTTGACTATTTGAGTTAAATACATCCAGCCTGATCATCAGGTGCCACACCATAAATTATTCCTTTCAAAGCCCTTTTTGGTACTTTGATTAAGTAATTATCCTACCTGCCTAAGTGCTTTACAAAGTGGGTTGCTTTTACTAACCTAGGCTCTCCCAAGTTTTCATGATAATACCATTATTACTTTAACATACCATTCCATTATTGCCATGAGACAATCCTGTAAGGTAAACATTACCAAATTTCACTCATTGGTCAGATTATTTAATTCCCAGACAAGGTTTTCACTGGTTCTTAAAGTTTGTTATAGTGGAATTTGGGTCATCCTAATGTCATGTAGCATGTTCTAAAGGGATTAAATAGGACACAAAGGGAGACAGAGGCATATTTAAAAATGTCTAAATATGAGTAACAATTCTGTCACTGGTAGGTTAAATTATTAATAATTGTAGAGAAAATAATGTTTGTCTATTATGAGATAATAAACTACTATATTGCACATGGTACTAAATAATAATGATAGAATTTTAATATACTAAAATACATATACATAGTTAGGGATTATAGAAGATATACTGGAAGATATGTATTACCATTTTATTTAATCTCTGAGTTCAGAAAAGTTCAATAGTTTTTGATATAAAAGTTTATACTGGCTGGATCAATATGTGCATTAAAGGGTTAAAAGCAAAATCACAGAGACAGAACTTAAGGCAGATCACTTTACTGGGATCAAAGGATACTATGAAGAGATAGAAGAATAAGTACCATAGAGAAATTTTCGTTTTATATACTGGTGTTAAAGTTTAGGGTCATTGCCCTAATGTCTGAATTTTCTTACCCCAAAAGAAGTATGTCATACAGGGTTTAAAAATAAGTAATAAATGAATAAAGAAGATACTTTCTCCAAGTAGAGTAAAGGTACGAAACAAGTTTGAGGAAACTTTTTATAATAAATGCCATCTAGGTTGAGTTGTGAGGATAGGAGACATTAATGAAGTTGAGAAAGTAGTGTGTATCATTTCAGGAAAAGAGAATCACAAGGTAATATCAAATACCATGACATATTAAGGTGATGTCAGTCTAATCTTGTTTGTTTCCAAATAATACTCTTTTGTTTACACTTTAGATATCAGAAGCTTAACTAAATGGACAATGTTTATAATTGAGGGACAGCATCCTCGTGGAACACAAAGTCAATACTTACGTAGTAGAATTGGTTTGTTCATCATTTAATTTTTTTAACTTTATTTCTTTTTTCTTTTTTTTTATTTTTGAGATGGAGTCTCGCTCTGTCGCCCAGGCTGGAGTGCAGTGGCGCGATCTCGGCTCACTGCAAGCTCTGCCTCCCGGGTTTACGCCATTCTCCTGCCTCAGCCTCCCGAGTAGCTGGGACTACAGGGGCCCGTCAACACGCCCGGCTGATTTTTTGTATTTTTAGTAGAGACGGGGTCTCATCATGTTAGCCAGGATGGTCTCGATCTCCTGACCTCGTGATCCGCCCGCCTCGGCCTTCCAAAGTGCTGGGATTACAGGCGTGAGCCACCGCGTCCGGCCTTTTTAACTTTAAGTTCAGGGGTACAAGTGCAGGTTTGGTACATAGGTCAACTTGTGTCATGGGGGGTTGTTGAACAGATTATTTTATCACCTGGATATTATGCCTAGTACCCATTAGTTATTTTTCCTGATCCTCTCTCTTCTCCCACCCTTCACTCTCTGAAAGGCTGCAGTGTGTTGTTCCCCTCTGTGTGCCCGTGTGTTCTCACTATTTAGCTACCACTTGTAAGTTAACCACATATATACTTAAAGCAGAAGTAGGTAGTAATGTTTTATAGAATCACTGTCTAAATTAAAACAATTACATATTCAATTTAAATTCATTTTTGATTTAAAAGTATTTTTTGATTTAGGCTAATCAGAGTTTAGGACATGATACTTGAATCAAAACTAAAAATAAAATGATATATGAGAGAAAATATTTAGTTGTGGCTATTGTCTATTGTTTTCTGAAAAAAAAATTTTACTTAAGTAGAAGGAACAGCAGAAGAGAGTGATAGTATAAAATTATCCATAGCATATTTGTGTAAAAAGAAAATAAATTGAAAACAAAGATAAGTGTGGACATAAGAGGTCAGGCATTCTGGTTCAAAGACAAAGAAATGTCATTTAGTTTAGAAAAGTATAGACTAATAAACGTGAAGAAAAAAATCTGAGGCCATCCACTGGAAATATAACCTGTTAAACAGTAATGTCAAATGAATGCCGTGGTGTCTCAACGTAAATGCACCTCCTGGCAGGTGTCTGCAGGTATTTCCTTTTTTAAATTTGCCTACAGATAGGTTATTAAAGTCATTGCAAATCAGAACATGTCTTTCCCACAGCACAGATTAAACTACATGGGAGCAGAGGCAAACGAAAGGACAAGAACACTTAGAGGGCAGAGAGAGGACTGTCTGTAGATTCCAAGTTAACGCTGAGATATGGTTCTAAATAGTTACACTTGATTTGAAATAAAATTTGATTTATAAAATAAATGATTTGATGACTTACCTCTAAATATGCAGGGCTGACAGGTAATTTGGGTATGTAAAAACTGAACGATTTAGTTGATTACATTAGCGCTATTAGTAGCTTGCTCATAATTTATTTAGGGGATTATTTATTTTAGGTGCTTAGGGCCAATCCCAGTTTATGCCCGGTGTTCTAACTTAGTCATTAATAGCCTTCTCTTTCATTATCAAGACCTTCCAGTCATATGGTCTAACATAGGTTTATGTGAATTGTCAAGTATCTATGCAAACGTATATAGATAAGTTTTTGTATGTGTAAGCATGTGTGAAGTACATGTTTAATTGTCAGTCATTTCATTATCCTCTCTGCCTTGACTACAGCAGGAATATTCTAGTTTCCTTGCTCTTTTTTCTTGTCTTTTCAGGTCTTTTAAAGAGTAGTTTCCATCTTAGGGAGAGGGGTTGAAGGTAAGAAAAGAGTGAACAGGTGATAATGCTCTCTCAGCCTCTCTGAGAATTTGTATCTTCTTAGTTTCTCTGTTACTATAGTTGCATAGAAATCTATTCAATAATCCACATTCTGCCTGATTTTCTTTGGCAAATATCATATAGAAGTTTCTTCCTTGGCTACAAACCACATTTCTCCATTTAGCTCTTGTTCTTGTACCTTCTCCTGTTCTTCAATATTCGATAAATTTTTAGCAGTGGTTCACAGATCCCTGACAGCTTTTAAATTGCTTAAAATGCCCGGTGCTAAATATGAATGCCAAATATGAATATGAAGCAACGCTGTTTACACAGTTCCTTTAGAACTCTAATAGTCAGCATCCAGATGGGCTAATAATCAGGTAAGGTGCTTATTGATTTATAGAAACTTAAATAAATATGGAGCACTAACTAAATTAAAGAAAGGGACCCTGGGAACTCTTCACTTTCCCATATGCTGTTTAATAATGGTTGAAGACGTAAGCTGAATAGTAAGTTCTCTTGAGTTCTTAGGCAGACTTAAGAAAATATGCTTAGTGTACAGAAAGAAATCACGTTGTAAGATGTACAAACTCGCAATTCATATTCTATATTTTCACACATTGTAATGTAATTCTAGGTTGTTTAACTACTAGTTTTAACAAAAAGACAAATTCCATAATAAACAAGACTCTAGGTTACCACATTTTCAGAGAAGCCTAGCAAATATTTTAGCAACAACATTAATAGATATGAGGCTAACTCTGACATTTTTTACCTGGAGTAATGGAAGTATTTCCAGGAAGAAAAAAATGATTTGGGTAATTTTATGTGCTACAGACATTACTTGCATGCAAAGGACCTCAAGATGGAAAGGTCAAAAAGATGGTATTCCAGGTTTTGAAAAAACTTCAACAAGCATTATCTAGAAACTGTCTAGATTTAGTTGTGGGTTTCAAAAATCAGAAAAGTGGAAAATACTCATAATATTGCATGAGGCACTATCCATGTAGCATCCTGCAGTGGCGTTTACCTGGGTCTGCCTTTGTTTCCCTTCTAAACTTAGTCCTTAGAACACCACCCCAAATGTGACCTGTGTTATGCTGCTCCCTGACACTATAAAAAGAAATCAGGAAACCCAGAGCACCGAAGTGCAGCAAACCTACTGATGGGATGAAGGACATCAGTGCAGGAAATGATGCACAGGATAAAGTTGATTCTTGTCTTTAGAAGAGACAAAAAAATACATAAAACTCCTTGTTTTCAGAATTAAAACTGCTTAAAATAGCATTAGAGACTTATTATTGTGTTATTTATTATATAGATTCAGTTTACAGTTAACTTATTTTTGTAGGAAGGAAGGGGAGATCTGACATTCATTACAAAATTCACTCATTTATTTAATTATTACACCAAGTATTTAATGAGTACACACTTTTGTAAAAATAAGACAAAACACTAGATTTTAAGCCTATAAAATGTCTGCCCCATCCTAAAATAATGGTATTATCCAATTTATCTTTACATCTTCAAAGTCACGCTCTAAATACCAAATACATTTTACATGTACTAAGCATGTCAACTCCAAATATGCCCATAAAATTTTTTTTGAATATGTCAAAATTTGAAAATACAAATATGTATTCTTTAAAAATTCACTTTTATGACACTCTAGTACATATAATAACATTTTAACTTTTGTCTAGGTGAGAATTGCATTAATAATCTCATCATGTAAACTATGTAACATTAACAGTCTAATCATTTACATCTATGTGGATGCTCCTCAGGCAGTCTTAGTCCTGTGTGTGTGTGTGTGTGTGTGTGTGTGTGTGTGCGTGTGTGTGTGTGTGGTTGTGCATGTCTAAAATATTTTATTGTGGTAAGAACACAACATGTCAGGAAGTCTTAGGAGGATAGTTCATAAACAAAAGAAGAGAAACAATCACAACATTAATAATGTTATATTAATTAAGCATTTTTTCTGTTCTAGATACTAATCTAAGCAATTTACATATCTCATTGCATTTAAACATCAGCTGAGCCTATGATATAAGATGATTATATATTCTTCATGATTATTATGTGCTTCATAATACGAAGCTTAAAAATGCAGCTAGAGAAAGGGTACACAATTTGGCAAAGGTTATAAATCTATAAAATGCCAGAACCATTTTTTTTTACTCACTGCCCATGTTCTAAATGTGAGGGCAACACACTTTTTATGTGAATGACTAGGTAACAAATATTTTAGGCATTGTGAACTATATGTTCTCTGCCATAACTATGCAGCCCCACCGTTATACCATGAAAGCAGATATAGACAATATTTAGATTAATGTACTTGGCGCTGTTCCAATTAAACTTTATTTATATAAAAATAAAAACAAGCAGCCAGTCTGGCCTGAGGGTCACAGTTTGCTAACCCCTCCTCTAAACTACTATGAATATAGATTCCATTCCTATTATATTGAGTACATTTTCTTAAACTAGATTTTTCAGGGACTGCATATTTGTGAACATCCTAGTAATTAATTTACTTAAAAATATGCTATAGTTATTTTAAAAATTTGAATTAAAATCTTTTTATACGATGGCATATTTCAAAATGCTAGAGAAGTAAGATTAATGGGAGGTACCAATCTGTCTCACAAGTCCTAAGCTGTAATACCATATATGCTAACAACAGATTACATTTATGCTCCAAGTCTGTGAAATTTTTATTGCAACTCGTTTAATACTTACTTTACATTTCCTTTAGAATTAAACACTTAAAGAACAATAAAACCTACTTTTATTTCTTTAGCTTTCTGTAAAGAGAATTGAACATTATTTATTACGGATTTTTAAGCACAAAATCAAAACCTCACTGCATAGTAGGGTAGCACAACATCAAGAATCAAGAGCACATCTAATTAATTTGTATTGTTGCTGTTATAATTATCTTCATTATGTCTGACAAGATCAAACTGAGCTATGAAGAAATAAGTGAGCTACTAAAAACAATTGCATATTTAACACCTCTTTTTGTCATAACAAATCCTATCTGCACACAGTATTTTAAAAATTGCAAATCAGCCAAGAAAAAATTGAATTTGAAGGCAATAAATAAATCAAATTATGTATAAGAAGGCAGTAAAAATATGCCCCAGATGTTTGGCTGCAGAGCATCTTATAAGTTGGCTTCCAACTTGAAAATGTCAAGCTCCCGTGCCCTAAAGTGTTTCTACTTTCCATAGCACATTCAGAGAAGACAACAAGGGGTGTCTTGTCAAACTACAAAAAGGACAGAGTCACATCTGATTCCAGTCACATTAATGTTTGAAAAGGCAGCATTGTGGTTTGCTAGGGTGGTTATCTTTTTATTGACCTTCTTCTTCTCTAAAACAATCACCATAAGCCTGGTGCATTGACAGATGAAAGTGTACAAGGCAGATTTTGGGCTAGCTTTCATCTAATAAGTGACTTGTGTCCCCCACATTTATTGTTTAGAACAATTTGGAGGCTTACTCCTTACTTCAAAGAATGCGTTGGCTATCTTGTCATATGCCTGAAAACTGAGGACGGGAACCCATTGGTAAACAATACTAATGACTAACACACCACCACCTGTCATCACTGCATAATCTACTGTGTGCAAAGTGCTCAGAGCAGTAAATTTTTTAAGTGACTAATGCAGCACAAGCTCTTCTAGCAAATTAACTTGAGAAACATAAGAGTGGCGAGAAGTGTGTCAAGTCATGATGGGAGCTAAGATGTGATAACATAGCAATATATTTTTAAAGCTCTGGGTGAGGTCAACAAGATGGCTGACTAGAGGTGCCTGGTGCCCGTCTCCTCCGACAAAACAGGATCAAAACAATGAATAACCAACTATATTTCTCATAGAATGACTGAAGAAGTACACTGAACTACAACAAGAGAGTGGCAAAATCCCTGTGGAGCGTGGAAACCCAGGATGGAAGCATAGAGAGTTACGATTAGAAAGAAAAAATAAGTTCCGGCGTCCTGTTGCACAGCAGAGTGACCCAGCAGAAAGATACTGTGTGCCTCATCATAGTGAAGAGAAAAGATTGTGAATGTTCCCACCACAAAGAAAGATACACTTTTGAGGTGATAGATAGGCTAATTATCCTGCTGCGATCGTTACACAATGTATACATGTACTGAAACATCACACTGAAGCTCATAAATATGGACACTTATGATGCATCTTTTTTTTTTTTTTTTTTTGACACAGTCTCGCTCTGTCGCCCAGGCTGGAGTGCGGTGCCGCGATCTCGGCTCACTGCAAGCTCCGCCTCCTGGGTTCGCGCCATTCTCCTGCCTCAGCCTCTCGAGTACCTGGGACTACAGGCGCCCACCACCACGCCCAGCTAATTTTTTGTAGTTTTAGTAGAGACGGGGTTTCACCGTGTTAGCCAGGATGGTCTCAACCTCTTGACCTCGTGATCTGCCCGCCTCGGCCTCACAAAGTGCTGGGATTACAGAAGTGAGCCACTGCGCCCGGCCTATGATGGGTCAGTGTTTTAAAAAGCTCCGTGCGCCTGGATGAGTGCCAGCCACCTCCAAATGTCAGGTAAAATTTTATGACTGTTTTATCCTAAGAGATGATTTGAAAACTATTTATAAGAATTTAACATGTGATATTTGAAAGAAAGGAGGCCTTTCCAAAATTGTGGCCTGGACAGGGGACATAGTAAATATTTGTTTTTGCCTGGAATTTGTGGTGAAGAGGATAATGGACATAGGGCTTTGGCCAAAAATCATAAAAATATACAATAAAGAGCCGTCATATGTGCAGAGCTCCCTGGCTTGTATAATCATGTATGCCATCTTATGTTATAAAGTAATCTAGAAAAAAATAAAATCTTTTTAAAGTAATGGCCTCCAGGTCACTCAGAGGCCAGTATTAATGGATAGATGATATTTGACTAGTTATATAACTGCTCTGAGCTTTATTTTCTCATCTGATTACCAGAAATATTAAAATACCCTGCACATGTAAGTATGAAGAGGATTATGTGAAAATATAAAATGCTTTGTACTGTACCTGCATAAAATAAACACTTGATAAATTATAGGTATCGTCATTAATGCAAAGATAAGCATATACTTTGATACTATGTAGAGTGCTGTGCACTTTTTAACTTAAATTCTATCTAAATGACCAAATTTTCCATGGTCCAGTATAAAAAGTTAGTCTTACAATGACGTTTCATATAACAGCTTAAAAATGTTTTTTCCTCACATACCCATCTGTCTTTTTCTCCACCTCTTTGAGTAAATAGGCAGAGGACAATACTTGCATTTAATGGTTTTATAGTGGTAAGTTAAAATATCACATTTAAATTGCACTAATTTAATTTCATTTTATTTCAAAATTAAAATCAACCAGTGAAACACAATAAATGATAAATGACATAAACAAAAGTAATTTTAAGGTTAAATTTGGGTCTCTTTTTTCACAATGCAATTTTGTGGGTTATACGGGACCTCTTACATTCCTAATTCTGCATTATTGCCGGAACACAGCAGGTGGTGAACTTTGATTCTTATTTTTATTTACTTACCCAAAATTCAGCAGGACATGATGCCTCATGCTTATAATCCCAGCACTTTGGGAGGCCAAGATGGGGAGATCACTTGAGGCCAGGAGTTTGAGACCAGCCTGGACAATATAGCAAGATCTTGTGTCTAAAAATATATATTTTTTTAAATTATTTGGGCATGGTGGCACCAGCCTGTAATTCTAGCTACTCGGGAGGCTGAAATGTTAGAATCACATGAGCCCAGAAGCTTGAGGCTACAGTGAGCTGCGATCGCACCACTGCACTCCAGCCTGCATCACAGAGTGGGGCCCTGTCTCTTAAAAAATAAAACAAAAAAACAGTGCAGAGAGTTCCAGCCTTTGTGTGCTATCCTGAAAACCTGGACTTACTGGAGGCTAATTTTGGGCTCAGAAAGCAAAAATACTTTGGAGAGTAAGATAAATTGACATTTACTGATTGTATTCTATGTACCTCTTGCTTGAATGAACTTAAAAAAAAGGAAAGTCAAAAAGTATTATTAATCCTAATAGATATAATCTGTGAATCCTAAGCCTGATGTGGCTTTCTCAATTTCACACAGTAACCAGAAAAATTCAACTCTGTTTCCATGGCTCGTCCTCTTTCTACTCTAAAAAAACTCCCTGTTTTTCTGCCTCCAAATTATTTTTTTTATTCAAACTCTTTTCTCAACAAAGTATTACTTGTTGTAAGACTTTTTTATTGAAATGCAAAGTAAAATACCAGAAAGATTGTAAAATACTAGGCAGTATTTGTTCTTTCATGTAAAATTGTGAAATGGTAAATCAGATCTACTTACTCACATGCTGGGGAACAAAACAACGTTGATCCTGAGTAAGAGAGTTTTGTGTGCATCTTAGTAGACAGAGAGCAGAAATATAAGCTGTTAACTGTGGAAGGCATACTTTATGCATTCTCTTCAAAGAGCTGTACTTTCGATTTTGATAACACTGAATACCTATGACCTTGTGCTTATGAGGTCCTACCACTCGGGCACCATTCATTTGCTGATCAACAGACATGAGCCTGGGAAATTGAAATTGTGTCTTAAACTACTATAATTTACTCCAGCCCTTTCTGTGACTCCTTATTGCATTCCAATGTATACCTGGATTTTGACTTTACCTGAGCTGGACTTGAGGATAGATATTGTGTTCCCTAGTTTTAATTCTTAATAAGGATACTCACCCTTTAACGTTTTTCCAGCCTCTGGTTATTTCTGGATGTTATCCAGCTTCCGTTGTTGGTACCCTAAATGGACAAATTGAAGCAATAAATAAAAACCTCTGACAATGATCCTTCTCATGATTATACCATGCCTTCACAGCACTAAAATCTCCATTAGTATTTGAGAGATACCAAGACACATAAAGACATAATCTCATGGAGGCTTCTCCTTTTCTATCTCTCCTCTCTAGATGCAATATTTATTTTTCCTTTAAAAAATTATATGAAAAGCAGCTGGGCGTGGTGGCTCACGCCTATAATCCCAGCACTTTGGGAGGCCGAGGTGGGTGGATCACGAGGTCAGGAGATCAAGACCATCCTGGCTAACATGGTGAAACCCCGTCTCTACTAAAAATACAAAAATTAGCCGGGCGTGGTGGCAGGTGCCTGTAGTCCCAGCTACTCGGGAGGCTGAGGCAGGAGAATGGTGTGAACCCAGGAGGTGGAGCTTGTAGTGAGCCGAGATCCTGCCACTGCACTCCATCCTGGGGACAGAGCGAGACTCCGTCTCAAAAAAAAAAAAAAAATTATATGAAAAGCAAGTGTAATATATTTAGAAAATAGCAGTCAAGCTCTCAGTTAAAGTCGCAGATCTGTAAAAACTAGATCTATAATGAATACATAAATAGACTATTGACAAATTTCTGATTTCCCTTGGAGCCCTTCTTTTCTACTTGATATCTAGTGATGGTTGTGTATCACCTACTCATGTAACTTCTTTTAGAGAATGATGGAAAGTTTTATAAAATACTGTAATCCAATATTCATGAAAAGTATTTTATTTATAGGACACATGATTCCAACATGATGGCTGTCAGAATGCTGGCTATCTTTAGATCATTGACTTAAACATTGTTTCGTAGTTTCATTTGCCTCTGATCCAAACTTAAACATTTCAAATAATGGCTTTAAAACAACTTTTTCTCCTGTTTTCCCTTGTTCATTGTGTGTGTATATATATATATATACACACACATATACACATATATACATACACATACTTATACATATATATATATATACTTATACATATATATATTCCCACATCAAGGACAAAATCTAAAAAAAATCGATAATTGAACTTGACTTCTTTTTTTATAAACTGTAGACAAAGTTCACAGACAGATACACCTCAACACCTATAAAAATCATTTCAAATTGTTTCCCAGTGTTACCAGGAACCCTTATTCAGCTAAACATATAAATAGGGTTGTCAATGTCCATGAAATTGAAAACATTAAGATGAAAGTACTTTAAATTTCAAAAGCATATTCTGAGTTGAATTTCAATCTTCAGGGAAGTGCCATTGTAGATTTTCTACTAAACAAAGTTCACTCACTGAGACATCTATGAAAATGGTGGGGAATTTTTTAAATAATTTAGAATTTTTCAAATGACATTTCTTATTAGCATTCTTCTGAGCGAATATTACCACACAACACGTTTCAATATATAAAGATAAACAGTTTTTAAAGATTTGCAATAATTTTGCCAATAGCAAATGCCATCAAGATTAATTAAATGATTGCATTGTAGAAGACCTCCTAGTAGGTGCTTTGGTCTACAGAAAGATCTATCATATCCATTCTGTTGAATGAAAGAAAATATTTGCAAACTATTCATTGGACAAAGGACCAATATTCAAAACATATAAGGAACTTAAACAACTCAACACTAAAACAAAACTTTAAAATGATACTAAGAACTGAGCAAAGGACATAAATATCAATTTTTCAAAAGAAGAAATGCAAGTGACCAACAAGTATATAAAAAAATGCTGAACATCTCTAGTCATTAGGGAAATGCCTAGCAAACTATGATGAGATAACATCTTATTCTAGTTAGAGTAGCTGTTATTAAAAAGACAAAAAAATAACAGATGGTGGCAAGGATGAAGAAAAAAAGGACTTCTTATACACTGTTGGTAATGTAAATTAGCACAATCGTTTTATGAAAAACAGCATGAAGATTTCTTAAAAAATCTAAAAATAGAACTCCTACACAATCCAGCAATCCCACTCCTGGGTATTTATCCAAAGGGGAAAAAAATGGTCTATCAAAAGGATACTTGCACCGGCATATTTAACACAACACTATTCATAATATCTAAGATACGGAATCAACCAAGGTTTCAGTGGACAAATGGATAAAGGAAATGTGGTATATTTATATTATTTGGCCAAAAAAAATGAAATCACATGATTTGTGACAACGTATATTAACATATAGGTCATTATATTAAGTCAAATAAGGCAGACACAGAAGGACACATATAACATATTCTCATTCATATGTGGGAGCTAAAAAAGTTGATCTCATGAAGGGAGACAGTAGAATGATGCATACCAGAAGCTGGAAAGGTTGTGTGGGTGGGAGGAGGGGATAAAGAGAGGTTGGTCAATGAGTACAAATATACATTTAGATACAAGGCATAAGTTCTAATGTTAGATAGCAGAGTAGGGTGACTATAATTACCAATGATATATTGTATATTTCAAAGTAGCTGGAAGAGAAAACTTGAAATGTTCCTAACACATAGAAATGATAAATACTTAAGGTGATGGATACACCAAATTCCTGACTTGATCATTACACACTCTCCATATGTAAGAATGTATCAAATATAGCTCATAAATATGTAAATATTATGTATCAACAAAAAGATCTTCCATATCAAAGTTTCTTCTAAAGTGTGATTGTATCATGTTGCAAATAGTTTAAGGTATTAGACTCAGATCTAGATTCAAGGTCTCAGTCTGCAACTTGCTACCTTTGATGATGTCTTGTGAAAATCTTTAAACTTTTTGATTGTGATAATCTCATTGGCAAATATTGTAGGGATTCCTTCATGTGCACTCCTTTTTGTCCACCCCCTCTGGCATCTCTTCATCAATATAAACAATCTTTTTTTTTGGAAAGAGAAGTGAGAAACTCAGCATGTGAGACCTATTCCCAATTCTCTCATTTCTCTTGAGAGCTGGATTGAAAGCACAGAACATATACTGTGATCTGCTTTTTGGCCCTGCAGGGAATGGTACTTGCCCCTGCCATTATGAGTAAGTCTGACTAATTCTGGGGTTGAATTTTATGAAATCTAACTGCACAAATCTCAGCCCTAACCTTCCATATCAGATTTCCGGGTAGTAGAGTTGTTTATCACTCTTCATCTGCTGACACCCTATACTCAATCCGTATAGAATTTGGAAAGGCAAGAGGGTGCTATTTATTATCACAACAACTCAAACATCCCAAAGTGGTGATCCATACATAGTAGTACTTTTCAACCTTCTTGTAATATTTAAGTATTTAGTAAGATAAATAAAGTATATTGAAAACACATGTATAATATAAAGCAACAGAAGTTAACAAAAGTTATCAGAATCATAGTAAATGTTCATTCTTACAGTATAGAATATCATCCTGCGTAGAATTAGAGATGCCTCTTAATATTCTATTTTCTGTTCTCTAAGAAGTGAGCTATGTCTCCCTCATCCTGTAATGTAAGAAGACCTGCAAGTGTTTCAATCAATAGAGGATAGTGGAGGTAATGTCATGGCAGTTCCAGGTCACACTCTTAAGAGTTCTGGCAGCATACAACTTTGTCTTAGGGACCATCCTGCTGGCAGCCCGTAAGACATATGGATATCCTAGGAGATGATGTGATGGGGCCATGAGACTACATGGGAATGAGGCAAGCTGACTCCAGTCTTCAAGCCATCTCCAACACCAGTGCCAGCCATACGTATGAGCAAACTGCCTTGGATCCTCCAGCCCAGCTCAGCAGCCAACAGAAGTCTAGCTCCTGACTCCAGGTGACAATCAGGATTACACAATAAAATACCATCTGGATTCTGTATCCACAAAATCATGTAATGCAATAATTACTTTTAAATCCACCAAGTTTTTAGGATGTCATTGATGATCAAAACATCTCTACCACAAATAGGCAAAATAAAAAGAAAATATGTGAGTAATCAATAAGTGACTGAAACATAGAACAAAAACCTTTAACAATTCAAAGAAATGTGCCACCTCCAGAAAGTAAAATGACTTGGTAAGGGTTTAAGAACAAATTAGAATAATATGATGGCATACTTTGAAAAATTAGAAAATTTGTAAATTAGAGACTATGAAGCAATAAAGGAGCAAAACTAGCATAATGTAGTTATCATGTAAAGAAACATCTTATCGTTTATTCTTTCAGTTTTTTTTCCTATGTAAGCAATCTTCAACCCTAGGGTTTCAATCACATTCTGTTTGTTACATTTATATTTACTTTCATGTTATGATATAACTAAATATTTTATCAGTGCTAATATTATTTTAAAAAGAGACACATTATTCATTTACATTTCTCTTTTCTTTCTTTCTTCTTTCTTTCTCTCTTTCTTTCTTTCCCTTCCTTCCTTCCTTCCTTCCTCCCTCACTCACTCCCTCCCTTCCTTTCTTTCCTTTTTTTTTTTGATGGAGTCTCACTCTGTTGCCCAGGCTACAACCTCTGCCTCCCGGGTTCCAGGAATTCTCCTGCCTCAGCCTACTGAGTAGCTGAGATTACAGGCACCCATCACCACAACTGGCTACTTTATGTATTTTTAGTACAGATGGGGTTTCACCATGTTGGTCAGGCTGTTCTTGAACTCCTGACCTCAAGCAATCCTCCTGCCTTGGCCTCCCAAAATGCTGAGATTACAGGCGTGAGCCACCAGGCCCGGCCTTCATGTGCTTTCTAATGGCTGTTTAGTTTTTCAGTAGGTAGATATATGAGAAAGTTATGTTTTTGCGATTTAATGTTAATCTAAATAAGCAATGGCAATGCATCATTGATTTTTTCCTAACCTTTGTCTAGACATTGGGACAGTATTAGTGGAAATAATATTCCATATAATTTATAATCTGTATAACACTGTAATAAGCAATTTAAATCCACTAATTTCATTTAATCCTCACCAACAAAAAAATACTCTAACATTATTTCCCTATTTTACATACACAAGGAAATGAGGACGAAAGAGATTATTCATGCAGCAGAGATTTTACAAGCATGGAAGCATAATCATATTTGACCTAACATTAGGGAAGATTAAAACTTGCTTAAGAGATCATAAGAGAAATAATTTGAATAGGTTATATGGGCTTCATGAAAGTGGGAAATAAGTTAGGTTGCAGCCTAACTTTTAAGTTCTTTAAATATCAGGTTTAGTGAGCAATATAACAACACTTAATGCTGAAGCTCTCTTCTCAAAGATCTAATTTTGATACCCTTCTGGAAGAACAATCTCCAGGGGTTTACCTGGAGAGATAATCTGTGTCCTTCTCAAAATGGTACGTGAGGGAAGCATGGCCAGTCCTTCCTTTGGTGCTTTCTCAGTGGTCTGAGTACGCCAATGAGAAACTTGTATTGGGAAGATTTATAGAATAGAAATCAACAGCACAAAGTAATGAAGAATTCCACAGCCTGTAAGATCATTTGCTGACATTCAGTTCTATTAGGCCTAAAATCATGGCCCAGTATTATGTGTGCCATGAGAGAAATTAGGAAAGCCTAGAATAGCCTCATCGCAAGTTCCCCTTCCAGCTCTGCCCCTACATAGGAGGTCCTTTAGCCAAATGATCCTCCTTATCATGGAGACCAGGCACAGGCTCATTCTTATCTCTGGGTAGAGGGCTTGAGGTCCCTGCCAGCCCATGGAATTATTCAAGCAAGTTAATCACTGCCTCTGTTGGGAACCAGGGCTTTCTCTTCCTCCTGATGGAACAAAGCCTGCCTCCCGAATGCTATGGCTGTTCGCTTTGTTCCTGAGTATAACTCATGTGTGGCTCTTTGTGGTATGCAGTTGCTTCATCCCCGGGGCTTTTGAGTATATGTGACTAATCAACTGCTGTCATCTCAGCTGTCTAGCGTCAGGTTTCCTGTGTTCCCCATAACCCTAGGGCATGAGTCCTCTCCTCACAAATAGGGTAAATAGGAAGAGATCAAGGCATACATAGGCATTTGGCAACAAGAGGAGACATCTGTATCTGAAAGGTAACAGTTAACTTATGCCTATTTGTGTGCTGCATACATAGCAAAATAAAACATATTCTTCAGTTTCCAGGAGGGAGTTTGTAATGTATTTTGGGAGATGTCAAATATAATTAGATGAATCAATAAGCCAACAAATTATCACTGTATTTTCCAAATTTGTGGTCATATATTGAGAATCTATAGCAACTGTAGCACCAAATTTTAGTTATTTTACAAAAGTAGTTATATACAAATTATAGACATCTTTGGAAATAATGGAGGCTGTTTTATAGATACTAATTCTCTCCCGGAAAAAAGGCTGAATTAAGGAGATAGTTAACAAGCTCAGTATAAAAAAGAGACTGCCTTAAAAAGTATCTGCATTAGCAAGAAAAGCAGAAAATGCAAATAATGATCATTTGGCTACCTACTACATGTCATTATTGGCTCCACAATGTGCCTTATTTAAGGAAATAAAATATTTTAGAGAAAATACACCTGCATTAAAATCTAATATAAACAATTGGGCAGTTAGTTTTTTTAAAAAGTGAAGAAATCTTCCTATAGGCCTGAAAGAAAACATTGCCAATGAGCAAACAGAAGCTTCAATATCAAGAAATACGACTTGCAGCGTAAACTTGTCTCCACGATTTCTGTGGATTATACCAAGAAGTAAAGATTTTGCAGAGTAGTTTAGGACACAGTTCATATGGTTTGGCTGTGTCCCCACCCAAATCTCCCATTGGATTGTAATCCCCATAATCCCTACAAGTCAAGGGCAGGATCAGATGGAGGTAATTGTATCATAGGAATGGTTTTCCCCATGCTGTTCTTGTGATAAGGAGTGTGTCACAAGAGATCTGATGGTTTTTAAAGGAGCTTTTCCCCTTTAATAAGGTCAGTTACCTGAGGACTCTTTTCCTTTATAAATTACCCAGTATCGGGTATGTCTTGATTAGCAGTGTGAGAATGAACTAATACAGTAAATTGGTGCCAGTAGCATGAGGTACTGCTATAAGGATAGCCAAAAATGTGGAAGCAACTTTGGAACTGGATAACAGGTAGAGGCTGGAACAGTTTGGAGGGCTTAGAAGAAGACAGGAAAATGTAAGAAAGTGTGGAACTTCCTAGAGACTTGGGGTGCTCAGAAGACACAAAGATGTGGGAAAGTTTGGAACCTCCTAGAGACTTATTGAATGGCTTTGACCAAAATGCTGATAGTAATATCAGTCCAGGCTGAGGTGGTCTTAGATGGAGATGAGGAACTTGTTGGGAACTGGAGCAAAGGTGACTCTTGTTATGCTTTAGCAAAGAGACTGGTGGCATTTTGCCACTACCCTAGAGGTCTGTGGAACTTTGAACTTGAGAGAGATGATTTAGGGTATCTGGCAGAATAAATTTCTAAGCTGCAAAGCATTCAAGAGGAAGCAAAGCATAAAAATTTGGAAAATTTGCAGTCTGACAATGCAATAGAAAAGAAAAACCCATTTTCTGAGAAGAAATCAAAGCCAAAGGCAGAAATTAGCATAAGTAATGAGGAGCCAAATGTTAATCACCAAGACAATGGAGAAAATGTCTCCAGGGCATGTTCAGTGGGGTGGCAGTGCCTCCCATCATGGGCCTAGAGGCCTAGGAGGAAAAAATGGTTTCCTGGCCAAGGACCAGGCCCCTCCTGCTGTGTGCAGCCTAGGGACTTGGTGCCCTGTGTCTCAGCTGCTCCAACCATGGCTAAAAGGAGCCAAATTACAGCTCAGGCCATGGCTTCAGAGAGTGAAAGCTCTAAGCCTTGATGACTTACACGTGGCATAGAGCCTGCAGGTGCACAAAAGTAAAGAATTGAGGTTTGGGAACCTCCACTTAGACTTCAAAGGACGTGTGGGAATATCTGGAAGTCCAGGTAGAAGCTTGCTGCAGGGGCAAAGCCCTCATGGAGAACCACTGCTAGATCAGTGTGGAAGGGAAATGTGGGGTTGGACCCCCAATCCGAGTCCCCAATGGGGCACAGCCTAGTGGAGCTGTGAGAAGAGGGTCAGTGTCCTCCAGACTCTGGAATGGTAGACCCACTGACAGCTTGCACCTTGTGCCTGGAAAAGCTGCAGACACTCAATGCCAGCCCTTGAAAGCAGCCAGGAGGGGGTTTGTACTCTGCAAAGCCACAAGGCAAAGTTGTCCAAGGCCATGGGAGCCCACTCTTGTATCAGCATGACCTGGATGTGAGGCATCGAGTCAAAGGAGACCATTTTGAAAATTTAATGTTTAATTACTACCCTATTGGATTTCAGATTTGCGTGGGACCTCTAGCTTCTTTGTTTTGACCAATTTCTCTGATTTGGAACAGGTATATTTACCCAGTGCCTGTACCCCCATTGTATCTAGGAAGTAACCAACTTGCTTTTGATTTTACAGGCTTGTAAGTGGAAGAGACTTGCCTTGTTTCAGGTGAGACTTTGGACTTGGACTTTTGGGTTAATGCTGGCATGAGTTAAGACTTTGGGTAACTGTTGGAAGGACATGATTGTGTTTTAAAATGTGAGGACATGAGGTTTGCGAGGGTTCAGGGTCTAAATGATATAGTTTGGCTCTGTGTCACCACCTAAATCTCACCTTGAATTTTAATCCCCATAATTCCCACCTGTTAAGGACAGAACAGGTGGAAATAACTGAACCATGAGGGTGGCGTACCCCATGCTATTCTCATAATAATGAGTGTGTCTCATGAGATCAATGTTTATTTAAGTGTCTGGCCATTCCCCTGCTTACATTCATTCTCTCTCCTGCCACCCTGTCAAAAGGAAACTTCTGCCATGATTGTAAGTTTCCTGAGGCCTCCTCTTCTGTGCAGAATTGTGAGTCAAATAAACCTCTTTTCTTTATAAATTACTCATTCTTGGGTATTTATTCATAACAGTGTGAGGGTGGACAAATACAGCAGTTCTCTTTGACTGGGCTTTGGTTTCATAGTTTATGCCACTTGATCAACTATGGAAAAACTAAAGAAACGTAGTGAGTGCATAAGTTTATGTAACCACTCAAACTTTCTATATAAATGCTAAAACTCTTAAAATAATGTGGTTATATAGACACTATTTTGGTTATATCAACAATATTTTATTTTATGGATACATTTGTATATGTTTTCAATAAATTCAGAGTTTTTAAATTATAAGCAAATGTGAGTAGATTTTTGGAATAAATGTATATATTACAGCACCCCACATATCAATCACTACCACTCTCTTTTAGAAATAATAAAGATAGTAGTTGTTCTTCTCTAGTGCGAATGTAAAATACTGCATTTCAGTCCTAGAGTAAATGTGATATAAATCCCAATCCCAACTTCTTGTTTTAAATATTTTAAATACCTCTAAAACAAAAACAAACAAACAAATACTTTGATGATGGTCACTCAGCCAGTGAAGTACGTTTTTATGTAAAACATTGTACATATTAAGAAAAAAAACTAATAATTTTGAATAATTACATTTAAATGTAGGCTGAAAAGTTTAGAGATGTTTTCAAAATTTGCACAGTAAATAGTAAAAAACCTCAGTGGTTTTTCCTTGTAAACTGAATCTTGTGTAGCATAAACAGAGTTTATGTTAAGGGCCACTACAGTGTAAACTCTCTCAGGTTCCCAATGGAAATTATAAATAACCCTTAAAAACATACACATATTGTTTTTATTCATGAATTTTCCTCTGCCTTGGACACTGCCCATAGCATCTCTTATTGTAAATATGCTAATATTTTTAGTAGAAGCATCTTTACCATTACTCAAAAAAGTTTACTAATTCAGTTAAAGAAATACAGAAACTAACTTCTCCGAAATCCCATGGTTTTTACTGCTTTCTATATCATTATAAACTTATAGTTCACATTCCTTCTTCTTATATTTGAGTGCATAGTGTCAAATATATCTTTTGTAACATACGTTTCCACCATTCATTCATTAATTTATTAACCAAACATTTTTTCATTTTCAAGATCTTTGCTTGTTGTGTAGTATACAGTGTTGAACAATGAAGATATTATCCATCCTATTGTGAAGCATTCTTTCTCGCAAGGGTAACCAGAATAAAAAAAAGGAAAATAGCAGGCAGATATGTATTTAATTACAACTGTAAAAACATCTCTCTCTCTCTCCCCCCATATCTATCAAAAATCGATAAACAGAATAACACAATAGAGATTCATAAATTAACAAATTAAAAGCATAATAACAGATTAACTGTGTTTAATAAAATTCCAAAGTAATTATCTTGATTTTTTATTGCTGACATAACAAATTATCACAAACTTAAAACAAATTTATTATCTCACAATTCGAATGTCAGTGGCAGAGTAGGCTCTGTTGGGTTATCTGTTGTGTATAGTAGAAAACCAACATCAACATGTTTCTTCTGGAGGCTCTAGGGGAGAATCTGTTTACTTGCTCATCCAGGTTTTTGGCATAATTGGATTTCATACAGGATTGAGTTTACTATTTTCTTCTTGGCTGTCAGTTGGTAGTCATTGGGAACCTCATGGGGCCTACTTAATTCCTTGGCTTATTGTTAATTTCTTTCATCTTCAAAGCCATGGTCAAGTCCTTCTCATGCTTTGAATCTCTCTGACCTCCCTTTCTGCCCTCCCTTGCTGTTCCCGTCTTCTGCCACATTTCTCAGACTCACCCCTTAGCCCTCTTCTGCTGCTTTGAATGGCTCATGTGCCTTAAATAAGCCCATGCGTATAATTCAGGATATTATCCCTATATTAAGCTCAGCTGTTTAATGATCTTAATTTTTATCTGCAAATCACTTTGCAAGTCTACCTACATTGGTCTTTTATTGAAGAACCTAAGGAAGAGGACATCTTCAAGATTCTGATAAACACATCAGAGTCTTAGTTTTATCAAAACCTGTGTCTATGAATCCATTTGCACGGCTATCAAGGAATACTTGAGACTGGGTAATTTATAATGAAAAGAGGTTAAATTGGCTCACAGTTCTGCAGGCTACACAAGAAACACAGTGCCAGCAGCTACCTCCGGTGAGGCCTCAGAAAGCTTACAGCCATGCAGAAGGCAAAGGAGGATTTGGCTTTTCATATGGCAAGAAAGGGAGCAAGAGAAAAAGAGAGGTGGAGGTGCCGGGTTCCATGGTCCTTTAAACAACCAGTTCTCATCTGAACTAACAGCAAGAACTCACTCATTACCACAGGGAAGGCGCCAAGCCATTCAAGAAGAATCTGCCCCATGACCCAAACACCTTCCATTAGGCCCCACATCCAAATTTGAGGATCACATTTCATATGAGACTTGGACGGGATAAACATCCAAACTATATTACTGTGATTGTGAGTTGACTTGAAGAGAACATTATATTACATATCTAAATAATAAATTCAAAAAGATAAAACAAGTAAGTGAATTTCTTTCTGAATGTCACATTTTGTTTGCACATGTTTGATATTTCCTAAAGTGATTATATTTTGAGATAATGCAAAAGCAGTGTGAACTCTTGATTACAGTTCAATGAAGACCAGGACCTCTTTAGGTGTTTTGAATATTTTAATCATCATAATAATTATACTATTACTCTTCTGATGTGGGAACTAGGTCAGATATTATGAAAGCTACTAGCTCTCCTTCAATTCTAAGTATCATATTATAGTGTGTTAATTAGCTCAAAGCTTTCCAATAAAAAATAGAAGTTATAAATGAACATATGTAATGTCCCTGCTTTCTCCTACCTCTACTCCCTACATTTTCAGCAATCTTCTGTCATACAGGTGAATTTCTCTTCCCTGGTTTCCATGGTGCATGCTCAAACTCAGCAATGCAGTTAATTTCCAAGAATATAGTTTCCAAAGTAACCAGATGGCAAACAAAACCAAAATTCTTCTTCAACATCAGCATGTTCAATTTCTTTAGGAGTTGAACATCTTAGTTTTATAATTTTGGCAAAAGTTTTTAAGGGAAAGGTAGAGATTAAGATAGAACCTCTACCAATATAGTTTACATTGTTTAAAAAATAAATGCTAAATTTGAAAGTTAACTGTTTAACATCTTCAAATCACCATGAGACTAATAAATAAAAATATTCATGTTAATTATGTTAAGGATCACTCTCTCTTTTCATTTGATATAATAAAATTTTGAAAATCATGAAGAAAAAATATATTTTCCAGTTACCATTTATAAAGTGAGAATAGAAATATAGTAAATAATTGTAATTTAATGATAAAATTTTGTATTGATTTAAATAAATTTCAGACAAATACTTTGAAATGTATGAAACATATTTTACATGTAACATATACTATAAAATCAGCTTTTTATTGAGACTGCTTATTATATCTCTAATGTGTTCTAAACGGTTGAAAAAACTACTAGTGCATTAAAAGCCAACATCATATTATAATTAATATGTTTTTAAATTTTACAAATAATCTGTGTTTACACAACAAGGCTAGTAGTAGATTCTTATATTCTTACTCTAATTTATCTTGTCTTGGTGTAAATAATAGAATATTATTTTTCATATCTTAAAATGGTGAATTTTTAAAGTAAATAAAAATTCATGGGTTAAATTTTGTTCAATAAAAATAATGGCAATATTTTTCCACCCCTTGAATATGGATTTGTCATGTGACTTTCTTTGGCCAATGAGACATTTAAAAATATGAGAAAACAGAGTAGTGGAACATTATTTTCACTTGGATATGCCATCTTTTGCTGAACTTAGGTTCCCCTGACTATGTCTACCAGTCTGAGCTAGCGTGTTGGAAGATGAATGACCAGGTGGAAGGGAATGCAGGCATCCAGAAGATGGAAAGTTCCAATAGTCCCAGCAGTTTACCACAAATGGGTGGTTGAACTCCAGTCCAGTTCAGCTAAGCCTCTTCAGACCAAACAGAACTCTCAGTTAGGTCCAGCCCAAATTTCTGACCCACAGAACCATATGAATCGCTGTTGTTTTAAAATATTAAACTCTGTGGGTGTGTGGTGTTTTATCACACTGCAGTAGCTAACCAAAACATATTTTTTTTTACATTTAAAAATATAAATTATGTTAAATATCTAATGTGATACTATGTTTTCCTTTGAAAAAATCATCTCTGTCTTTTCATACTCTGGGAAGGGAAAGACATGTTTGCTCCGAATTTAGGAAATAACATAAAAAGACTTTCAGTGTGTATTTTTTCATTTTCACATTGCTGTAAAGGAATACCAGAGACTGGGTAATTTATAAACAAAAGAGGTTTAATTGGCTTCTAATTCTTCAGGCTGTACAGGAAGTATAGAAGCTTCTGCTTCTGGGGAGGTCTAAGGAAACTTACATATCATGGCAGAAGGTGACAGGGGAAGCTGGCATGTCTTGCATGGCCCAGCAGCAGGAAGAGAGCAAAGGGGGAGGGGCTACAAACATTTAAACAACCAGATCTCACAATAACTCACTCACTCACTATCAGGAGAACAGCACTGAGGGGATGGTGCTAAGCCATTCATGAACGACCACCTCTACGATCCAATCACTTCCCACTAGGCCCCACCTCCAACATTGGGGATTACAATTAAACATGAGATTTGTTGGAGTCACAGAATCGTATCACAATGTAAGAGCACATTGTGTGTGTGTGTGTTTTTTTTTTTTTTCTTTCTTTCGAGATGGAGTTTCCCTCTTGTCGCCCAGGCTGGAGTGCAGTGGCGAAATGTCGGCTCACTGCAACCTCCACCTCCCGGGTTCAAGCCATTCTCCTGCCTCAGCCTCTTGAGTAGCTGGGATTACAGGCACCTGCCACCGTGCCCGGCTAATTTTTCTGTATGTTTAGTAGAGAAGGGTTTCACCATGTTAAGCAGGCTGGTCTCAAACTCTGGGACTTAGGTGATCCTCCAGCCTCGGCCTCCCAAAGGCATGAGTCATAGCACCTGGCAAACAGCACATTTTAAAAACATGGTTCCCCAGTTCTTATTTTAAATAAATAAACTTTTTAGGTCATCTTGATTTAAGAAATTATCAACTACTCATAAGTTTCATGCAGACTTGCCACGGTTGTATAAATTATTAGAAACTGACAAATATAGTATTATACCAGAGTAAAATAAATTTTTGTAAGTACTATTGCTCATTATGTAAAACTAAAACATTTCTGTGAGGCTGAGTTTTATGTGGTGATAAAAAACTGTAATTTTAACAATAATATGAATTAATATTGATCAATGAATAGACTTTTAATTATGAGTTGATCTCATTTAGCAGTTTTAACAAAAGGCACTATTTAAGGCTCCAAATTATTTATAGATCAAGTCTAATCAGAAGAATGCCTCACAGAATCAAAAGGACATCAATGTTTTAATGAAGATTTGTGTTTATTCTTCTTATAGTGATTATATGCTAGTATTCTCACATGATATTGAATATTAACTTTATTACTGCATTATAATGACATACTTTAATGTATATATGTTGTTAACTATTCTCTTTGTATTGAAGAGAAATTATTCAGTGATACTTGTTAAAACATAGCAAGAAAGACTTTATTCAGGGTCCCCCCAATAGGCAGCCAAACGTTAGACCTCTGAATGTTCTGCTAGGCTCATTTGTGCATTTCCTTGTAAAATCAAACTTTAGCAAAGAATCCTGCTAAATCTTGTGTAGCAAGACACCCCCATCTTCAATATCTGATCATCTTCCATATATGATCAGGATTCTCATCCACCACCATCCCCCAGATAATGTCTGAACACCCTAGCCTATCTTCAGCAAAAATCTTATTAGGTCAGTTTAGCCTGAATATCCCTTACCCATAATGTCTCATCTTAGTAATTTTTTATCCATTGACCTTCGCAACCCCTGCCACCCTGCTTCTTGGCTATAAATTCCCACTTGCTCAAGCTGTGTTCTGAGTTAAGTCCAGTCTCTCTCCCCTACTTCCAGACCCTACTGCAGTTGTCCCTATGCCTATTTCAATGGTCCTGAATCAGGTCTTCCTTACTGTGCTTTAACAAATGTCATTGAATATTTTTTTAACATTTCGTATTCCACATATTTTTTTTTCATTTCCAACTAACGGTATTTAATAAGCTTTGATATATTTTACCATGCAGAGATCTCCACGGAACATCCACATCAAATTCATCAGCAATATCTCTCTGTCAGTTCTGTCTTCAAACTCTATCTAGTATATAAGGCCATGTTTTGTCAATTTCATAGTTTTTGACAGCATGGTACATAAAATCAGAAACATGATGAATGGACAAAGAAAGCCAGTTAATAGAAAGTGTGCAAACAAAAATCAGAGAGAAAGATATAAAACAATTTTCAGATGTAAGAGATGTGAAAATGATGGAAAAAGAATAATATTTTGAACAACTAAGTCTTGTATCAAATTGTCATTCAATGAAATAAATTATTATCCAGGGAAACCAATACAAGAATATAGAAGTAAAGAGACAACAGAGGATAAAACAGAAAATCATATAATTTCTAGCCCCCAAAAATAAAAAACAAAAGATGAAGAAACATAAAAGAGGTGAATCAACTTGAAAGAATAAAGGAAGAAAATGATTTGAAAGAAAAAGCAGAAAATTAATAATCTGAGTTGCTACTCCAAAAAACTAGAAAAATAAGAGAAATACTAATCAAATAAAAGGGATAATAAGAAAAATATGTTGAATGACTGAGAACCTATGTCATGAGACTCGCATAAACTTAATTTAAAACTTAATGAGAATTACTTAAAAAATCACTTACTCTGTCAGTACCAATCTTGGTACTGACCAATCTTGGACAAGACCAATCTTTCAGGTTAAGGTTGGTTTTTGTGTTTGTTTGTTTGTTTCCCCAGGAAGAAAGGAAGAAGAACAAAGTAACAAAAGGAGTTGAGGGCTTGAACAAAGAACTAATTATAATTCAAAGTTTCAAGGCTGGGCAAATAGACAATGTAGTCAAGAAAAGTGTGATAAAGGGCGAGGCGTGGTGGCTCACACCTGTAATTCCAGCACTTTGGGAGGTGATACACTTTGGGTGTATCACCTGAGGTCAGGCGTTCAAGACCAGCCTGGCCAACACGGCAAAAACCCATCTCTACTAAAAATAACAAAAATTAGTGGGGCCTGGTGGTGGGCGCCTGTAATCCCAGCTACTATGGAGGTTGAGGCAGGAGAATCTCTTGAAACCAGGAGGCAGAGGTTGCAGTGAGCTAAGATTGTGCCATTGCACTCCAGCAACAAGAGCAAAACTCCATCTCAAAAAAAAAAAGAAAAAAAGTGTGATAAACTATCATGCAGTCATTGGCTTAGAGCCCTCTATGAGGACCAAAATCTACACCTGACTATCCCAAACGAGTTAGTAGAATGTGACACTGCTTGATGTTGAAGATTTTGCTCAAAGAAACAGAAATTACAGATTTTGGAGCAATCAAAGAAAAACTAGTTTACTAATGTCAATTTTTAGTATTGACTCTCATCGCTGAAGAGAGAAAGTTCTGTCTCTGCTTTAAATCTGATGCCAAAAGAGGGGGCATCAAGGTTTAGGTTAACATGAAATAAAATAATATTCAGAGAAAAAAATGATACTTAGGAATTTACTATCAACACTTAGAATATTACAGAAGGCAATATTCTACTCTTCAAAATCTGTTGAGGAGTGAAGAAATGAGAAGCTAATCAATGCAAGTGTAGAGATGACAGGAGTTATTTATAGTTAGAGAAGCCTCCATTTATGAAAATGATGGATAATTAGATCACAGGATGTTGAGTCCTCTGATAGAAGAATGCGTATAATGCGCTAGAGGGTACAGAAAATGGTATCTAAGATCAACTTAAGTGTTATTTATGCCATGAGACAACCTCTCTGCTTTCTTCACTCCTGTGATATTAGTTTAAATTCCTCATGGTTCTATCAGTCATTCACATGTATAATTTATACACTTTATCTCTGAGCTCCATAGGAACAGTTTTCTGGTTTCTCTCTAATTTGCTACTTAACTCCAAGCATCTAGCACAGATTCTAGCACAAAATAAAAATATGCATAAAAAAATGTTGAATGCCTCTATAATCCCTGTGGAACGCATGATAATGATTAATCTTTATTCATATACTCTAACGGGCACAGTGATCAACAAAATAAATTAGGTAACACACATTTGTTAAGTAAATAAATGAATAAAATAATGATTCAGACATTCAGAACTTTATGTAGAAAAAAATGAATCACATATCCAAAGAATACTTTTATTTAATAGAACTTGTAAGAAGGACAAAGAATGAGATTTTTAAACATTAAAAATGCATGATAACTTGCAGTTTTGTAAAAGATGACACAATTTATTTGAAGCCTTCATGGAGGCATGCACTGAGTAGCCATACTAGCATGGATGTTGAGCTCTGTGGATTTAATGATGTATAACCATTATGTGATCACATAACCATTATGTCATTGCTGATATATCAGAACCGTGAAATCAATTACTTCACAGATGTGAATATCAATTGTTCAGTTTTCCTAAATGGCAGAAAATATATATTCACAAGTAATTTACAACATTTTTTGGAAAAAATATTTCAACTTTCCAAAGTGAAGGTGTGAGTAATAAAGAATACCTTGATGTTTCTTTTTTCAATTTCCTTTATATGGTAAGAAATTGTATTGTGCCTTTATAGTTGTTTTCCATGCCATATGCAGGTTCTTCAAGTATTAATGCATATTTACTATAAAAAACACAAATATGGAGAAGAACAGTACTAGATCCATGCATATTTTTACCAACAAGAAAAACAAAAATGTGAATTAGATATTGTTTTACCATTATTCCCTTAACTTTATGCATATACACATATATTTTTAATATAGAAATATGGTAATTACATTGCTTTTTTATTTACCAATATTTGACTAACATTTTCTTATAATTTTAAATATTCTACAAAAATTGTGTGTGATGCCAACGTTTTCTCATTAAAAATAATGACTACAGTCATCTTTGTAATTCTATTTTTGCCATTTTATTAACATTATTTCAGGAAAGTGGAATTACAGTGTTATGGATTTGGAATAAATAGTTTGATATATTTCCTGTGCACAATAGGATATTGACACAAATTGCATTTCTGTTAATAGGATATGGGGGCTTAATACTTAAAGAAAGTTTATAATATAATTGAAACTGTGCTTGTATGCATTTTGTTGGCTATTGATATGATTTATTCATATAATTTCATATATTTATTCATCTGGAAGGAACAGTGCAACTGATAGTCTTCCAAAGGTGTTACAGGAAAGAGCTTAGGTTAGCTGAATTTTTCTGAAAAAAATATCTAATTTGATGAATTAGAGATTTAGTGGGGAAATATCAGTGAGGGAAAAAAACTGGAAGGAGCTAGAGCAAGTAGAAAGAGCTATCTGACAGAGGGGCAGTGCTGAGTTTTAGGAAAAAGAGGAAGATGTAACGTGGAAGAGCCTGAACTTTAGTGTTTCTCCTTGTTCTTGGGAGCAGTTGAATGGAATAAACTGTGCTTGATTGGGATTTACATCTGGAGAATTGAGTTCTCATCTTGGCTTGATTACTGTATTATTGATAATTTGGACAATTTACTCTCTTTTAAAACTGATTTTATTTTTAATTATTATGTATACATAATAGTTATGGATTTTATAAGGTACATGTGATATTTTTATACAAGCATATAATGATCAAATCAGAGTAATTGAGATATCCATCACCTCAATTATTTATTCATTTTTTTTGTGTATGTTAAGAGCATTCCGATTCCACTCTTTTGGTTATTTTTAATTATGAAATAAATTATTGCCAGGTATGGTCATCCTGTTGTGCTACTGGACACTAGATTTTTCTATGAGATTCATTTATTCCATCTTTCCAATGTCCATGTTTTTATTTACCAATAGTACCTATTTCCTAAAATAGGGTAAACTAACAATTGTGAAAGCATTTGACATGTGTTGTATATAAATGCAAAATATTATTTTACTGAGTTTTTTTATTTAGTAATCACTTTAGGACTATCTTTACAATGATGGCTAATTTATGCTGATTAAATTCTCCAAATTCCCTGAGGTTATAAGGATATTGCATGTTGAGGAAACTGAAGTCAGAGATTTTTATCTAATGAAACTTTTAGAAATGGAAGAGAAGAAAAAATAAGTCAAAAGTATCATAGGTTAATCACGGAGAAGAAAAGAGTAGTACCAGCTCATGTATAACCCTTACTGGGTTTTAAAATGTTACCTCCAAGACTGAGTCAAATGTAGAAACATAGAACAAAGAAGGCTCAGGATTCCTGTGTAGCCAAAGCTCTGTATTCACATCTTCTCCTAAGCAATTGAAGCTGAAATTCTGGGAACTCTATTTTAATGAGACAGCTTTAGTAGTTGTTTTCCAAAATAATATCTATTTTTCTGAGGAAAAAAGAAATCTGCCAAAGTCATGTTGTGAGAGATTCTTCCAAGTCTATTTAAACACAGTCTAATTAATGGCAGAGAAATAGAAAGAGAAGGCGGGAGGCTAGTCTTGTTGATTACTCATAGACTCATAAATTTATCATCCTGAATACTGGATCTAAACTTTTGAAGTAAAATTATTCCAATCATTTTTCTCTGAATTATAAATCAAGTTCATATTGCTCTTAAGTGCAAGTGGTTGTTTAATATGATTTACAGGATATTCATGATGATGGCATTTAGCAGCATAAAAGATCACTTTTTACACTCCTAAAAAATACCATTTATTGGCTCTTCCAAATGGAGAAAATCATTTGCTTTTGCATTTGTTGGGGTCCATTTATTTATTTATTTACATTGGAAGCATATTTAATTCATAGTTTATAAATAAATCATGAATAGTTATAATTAAAGAAATATCTGGGCATTTCAAATTTAACCGTTTCTTACCTTTGTAGTATAATTTTGTGCATTATGAATGAATGTTCCTAAGAGAAAGAAACTTATATTTGTTGTTCATCATGTATAACCCCCTGCTGTCTTTTGCTTGATTCTTTCATTTTTGAAAACCTGCAGTAAGACATAAATGCATAATGTAATGCTTGCATTGTGAAACCGAATCATTACTTATGCCAGTTTTGTGATATTCTAAAAAAAAAGGATTATTTTTAACATTTGTGTGGGGAGCAAGATAATAAGAATGATAAGAAATAAAACAGATATTCTGAGTCTTATTTTGATTTGCTCTCTGGTAGTTTGAAACCAAGTTGGCATCTAATGAACAGCCATAACCACAGACTGCATTTCATACCATGAGCCGAGTAAAAAAATCCATCTATCAGCAGAGCTATTTTCATTGTCTCAAAATGTAGTGACAAAAAAACTCTTTCAAAAATATTAATAATTTATGTATTTATTTTCCAAGCTTGCAGCATTGGAAGTAAAACCTTAACTAGTGTAATTATTAAAAGGAGATCTCATATTAATTAACCACAGTAAGGTCAATGGTGTTTCTATTTATTCAGGATTTTTAATCTAAGTCTCCCATTATTTTGCATTTGGTTTTACTTTTTAGTGACAGTTAGAAATATGCCACTGAAAGTGGTTGGCACCTATTTTAGGCTTAGTTCTTAATAGTCCCATGACCAGAAGTCGAAAAAAGCTTCTCTTCTCATTTATACGTTGGACATTACCAAGGGAGATCCTTTCTCTGTCATAGATCATGTAACTCCTTCATTGCCCAATCACATGACTAATGGACTAAGATCTTCTAGTTAATGATGCTCAAGATTAATAAAATGACCAACTCATTGACCAACAGGGGAAAAGAGTCTTTATCATTATTATTGGTATTATTGACTACTATTGTTATTTATTCCATGGTTTCTAAGTGCAGTAATTTCTTTAACTATTTTCTTAATAACAGTTGTGGTAAGCAGAATATTGGGTCTGCAAATATGTATAAATCCTGATTACTAGATGCTGTGATTATCCTATGGTATGGTATGTTGCAATTCAAATTGTGGTAGCAGGTGGAAATAAGATTGCCATTCAGCTAAACCTTAAAATAAGCAGATTATTTTGGAATATCCAGGTTGTTGCAAAACAGAACAAAACAAAACAAAAAACAACAACAACAACAAAAACACAATTCTTTTTTTTTTTTTTTTTTTTTGAGACGGAGTCTTGCTCTGTTGCCCAGGCTGGAGTGCAGGGGCATGATCTCGGCTCATTGCAACCTCTGCCTCCGGGTTCAAGCGCTTTTCCTGCCTTAGCCTCCTGAGTAGGTGGGATTATAGGCGCGCACCACCATGCCTGGCTAATTTTTGTATTTTTAGTAGAGACGGAGTTTCAGCATGTTGGTCAGGCTGGTCTCGAACTCCTGACCTTGTGATGCACCTGCCTCAGCCTCCCAAAGTGCTGGGATTACAGGCACGAGCCACTGCACCCAGCCAAGAACACAATTCTTTAGATAGGGAATAGAGAAGCACAAAATCAACATCAGAAAGATGGCATCATGCATAAGATTTGACCAGCTGTTGTCTTTCAAGTTGGATGAAGGAGTCCACGGGCCAACATATGTGGACAGCCTCTAGAGCCTGAAAAAGACAAGAAAACAGATTCTCACCCTGAGCCTCTAGAAATCTTGTTGACAGCTTTATTTTTTTCACCCATTGAGACCTTTTTCGTATTTTTGACATTCAGAGCTATAAGACAATACAACTGTGTGTTATTTTAAGTCATTAGGTTTCTGCTAATTTGTTACAGCAGCAATAAACATTTAAACCATAGACTTTTGTGGGGTCCTTTTGTATTTTTGTTTTTTTTGTCGGGGGATAGTGAGAGCTAATTTTCTAGTTCTGAAATCTCATCCTTATTATTCTAGAATGTTTCATGTGTAGCTGAAATCTAATATTTTTATTATGAAATACAAAAATCTTTATTATGGTCCCAGTCTATTTTCCAGCTGTATCTTTTAATATTCTACCTTTCCTTTCCTAATTCATACTCCTGCTCACATTTGTCAAACATTTTATATTGCTTCACCTTTATATATTTCCTCTTTCTGTTGGAATGTCTTTTATGCACTCAATGTACTCTTTCTACATGATCCAGCTCAAAGGACACAGTCTCAGAGAAGTCTCCTTTAATGCATATTCTATTCATATACTTCTTTATAATCCACTTGTGTATATATTTGATAGTTTTACACTTGACTACATGGTATATTGTTTAAAATGCTCTTGCCATTTCCGGAAATATCAAGCTGATTTCTACCTCCAAAGCTTTACACTTTCTGTTACCTACATTGAGAATTATCTTATCTTGAATATGTATTAACCACTTAATTTGTTACTTGTTGGACTTTGTGTGATGACAAATAAGGCATTTATATTTTATCACCTCATAGCCCACAAGAAAACTGTGAATCCTTTCTTATTCCTGGATAAAATCTTGGGAAAAATCACACAGACTAAGACTAACATTTTTTATTTGCTTTAATTTATTTTAGTTAAAAGTGAAACCCAAACTAATATGTGAACTCTTACTCAATTCCAAACTTGGATATACCTTAGACTCTGAGTCCTGCCATGGCGAATGTGGAGAGGGTGTGTGATGATTTATTTGTCGTTTTAAATCCCAGTTCATCTTCCATCAGCAGTAGCTCTTTTCAATTTCTCCAAGAGGGAACTGAGGGAGAGGAGCAAGTGCAAGAAAGAAAGAAAAAAAAAAAAAGAACCTCTTACGTTTGTTATTGTTGTTGCTAAAATCTGGCACTGATGCCTTATTGGAGTAGTAGATATCAAGATACTTTTGTTGATTCTTCAATGATCCTCCATCTCTGTGGATCTCAGAACTGAACACAAGAATCTGCCAAGGAGAGAGAGGAGATCCAAAGCCAACTGATACTTTGCATGCCAAACCGTGTACTCTGTGTCTTGATTTGATGTGATTATTTCAAGAAGACCATGTGCTGTTCAGTCCTTGTTTGCCATAAAATTTATCCAACTATAGAACGTACAATTTTTTGATTTAAGAAAAAAAATAAAAATCAAGAGCATCATCAGCTAGAAACCACCTAGGATCTCCCATCTGCAATTTCTTTGATGTTGGCAGTGTGTCTTCTGACTGACCTCTGAAGCTTGACAGAACATATTCACCTATTCTAGAGATCTAACACTATGTTGGGATCACTTCATCCTCTAAGTGGTTGTCTAGAACATAGGAACCACCAAAATGATCCATATCCTATTTCATTTTTTCAGGCCATGTACCTGGATTATAGTAACCACACAGGGTCCCCGCCTTTCTAATGCAGCCCTGTATCTTTGCTATGACATTTGCAATGCCAGTCCAGCCACTGTTGTATTTCACTAAATTTGAGATGAGACCAGCCTGGCCAATATGGTGAAACCCTGTCTCTACTAAAAATACGAAAATTAGCGGGGTGTGGTGGCTGACGCCTGTAGTCCCAGGTACTAGGGAGGCTGAGGCAGGAGAACAGCTTGAACCTCGGAGGCAGAGGTTGCAGTGAGCCGAGATCGTGCCACTGCACTCCAGCCTGGGTGACAGAGTGAGACTCCATCTAAAAAAAAAAAAAAAGGGTGAAAAAGAACTATGAGTCTTGGAACTAATAAAATAGAGTGGTATAATGAACAGTAATTTCACATGAAATATCACTTCTAGTTCTTATGGTAGTCATGGTCAAAGAACCTTTTTTTCTGAGTTGGAGTCTCACTCTGTCACCCAGACTGGAGTGCAGTGGCGTGATCTCAGCTCACTGCAAGCTCCGCCTCCCGGGTTCACGCCATTCTCCTGCCTCAGCCTCCCCAGTAGCTGGGACTACAGGCGCCCACCACCACGCCCGGCTAATTCTTTTGTATTTTTAGTAGAGACAGGGTTTCACCGTGTTAGCCTGGATGGTCTTTATCTCCTGAACTCGTGATCCGCCCCCCTCGGCCTCCCAAAGTGCTGGGATTACAGGCGTGAGCCACCACGCCCGGCCCGAAGAACCTTTTTTAAGGGTCCATGGTTATGGTATTAGGAATTGTTATGTTTAATTTAAATGCTAGCATGTTCCTGCTCTGTATGAATTCACAAAAATTTAAAGAGTTCTTTATAACATTGAAACACTTATAACTGTCATTCACTGATCATCTCCTATATGCCAGGTGACATTATATACTTGGCAAACATTATGTCTTTTCAGACTCACGACAGTTCTGTAAGATAAGTATTATTGTTATTATTGAATTAATATGGAAATGGCGTTTCAGTCTGATTATATAACATACCAAAGTATGTGTAACTCGGAAGCTACCATATAACTCAAATGCAAGTATAGCAAATTCTAAAGGACATGATCTTAGATACTATTTTACACTAAGTTGGAAACATAATTTTTGCATATTGTTAATTTTTTATTCCATAATATTTTGCTATCTAATCTTTAATTTTAACTACAAGTTGAAGTTGTATTCTTTTGTCTCTGTTTTCAAATTAGACCTACATTGCTTTTCATAACCCATGAATTTTAAAAATCCTTCCACTACAGTATAGATAACATGGAAAATAATACAAATTGAGTAAAAATGACAAAACATGATTTAATCTAAATTACAGCAACAATAAAAATAAGAGTTGATATAATTTTTATCTACAGATTATAGTTCATAAAGATGATCTGGGAGGACAATAGTAGCTATAAGATTCAGATGCATATTTAGATACAAAATTGATCTATATTTTCTCACTCTATCTTTTCCTGGTTTTGGTATCAGGGCAATTGTCATTACCAACTAAGGATTCCTAGTTATTATGTCCTCCATAAAAGTTTGCCTAACAATGAAATAATTTGTTCCTTCCATATTTGGTGGAATTCATATGCAAAACCATCTGAGATGAATGTGTTTCCAATTCTGTGAAATTTTAAGTTACTATTTTAATTAATGTCAGTGTAGAAAGACCTCAGTGGATTTTGATTTTATATGTAAGTATATATAAAAATTGAAATCTGCTTGTATAACTAGTTGAGATTAGCCTCTTACTATTATGCCTTCCCTTTGTTTGTTTGTTTGTTTGTTTCCTGAGACAGAGTCTCACTCTGTCACCCAGGCTGGAGCGCAGTGGTACGATCTTGGCTCACTGCAACCTCTGTCTCCCAGGTTCAAACAATTCTCCTGCCTCAGCCTCCAAAAGATTAGGGAGTACAGGAGTGCAAAACCATGCCCTGATAATTTTTGCATTTTTAGTAGACAGGATTTCACCACGTTGGCCAGGCTGATCTTGAACTCCTGACTTCAAGTGATCTGCCTGCCTTGGCCTCCCAAAGTGTTGTGATTACAGGTGTGAGCCACTACGGCAGGCCTATTATGCCTTTCTTCTGTTTGAATATGTTTTGTGTACAACCGTTTATCTTTTAATACCTTGCTAATATTCTAATGTGTTGTTTATTTTGAGTAAATATTTTTTTTGCAACTTCTCTCCTATTATTTAGTTATCTATTTTATTTATTTATTTATTTATTTGAGACAAAGTTTCAGTTTGTTGCCCAGGATGAATTGTGGTGGTGTGGTTATGGCTCACTGTATCCTCAAACTCCAGGGTAAAAAACAAACCTGCTGCCTTAGCCTCCCGAGTAGTTGGGACAACAGACACGTGCCATCACATCTGTCTAATTTAAAGGATTTTTTTTTTTAGAGATAGATAGGGTCTCACTATATTGCCCAAGCTGGTTTCAAAACTCCTGGGCTCAAGTGGTCGTCCTACCTCAGCTTTCCAAAGTGCTGGGATTACAGGTGTGAGCCGATGAGCCTGTCCTGTTACCTATTTCATCGATTTTAAGCTTCATCGTTATTTTCTTTTTTTCTAAACTATTTGGCTTACTCTGTTTGTTTGTTTTTAACTGATTAAATTTTATACTTAGGTCATTTATCTTTTTTCCTATCTAAGCAAAATTATTTAAGCCCATTGACCCATCCCTCAAGTTTTGATATTTATCTTTTTATTACCATTCAGCCCAAATTATACTCTTCTTGATACATAAGTTATTTAGAAATAGTGTTTTATAAGTAAATATCTATGTCTATATATACTTGAATATAGATACAGATATATATAATTTGCTATTAAAATTTAAGAGTGTTTTGTTCAGATAACCCCATCTGTAGAATATTCACCTTGAATGTTGCTGAAATAATCTCCACAGTCGAATAAATTTTCATTGAAAATGTTTCATGTGTGGTTGGGAGAAGAAATATCTCCAAAAAGTACTGTGATACATTTTTCAGAATTTAAAAAGATGAGTGATTTCATCACAAAAGCCTCTAGTCAAATGTAGAACATCAGCAGAAACCCACAATGAGATACTTAATGGCGAACTATTGATAATTTAGGAAAAAGAGAGAGTTCTAAAAGCAAACAGAGAAAAAGAACAGAACAATAACCAAAAAAAAAAAAAAAAGATAACCAAGTTTACTTCAAAATTCACAACAGAACACTGGGTGCCAGAAAGCAGAGTGATATTTTTCAAGTATTAAAAAAAAATTTAAATTTGGAATTTTATGTCAAATCAAATTTAGATTTCTAACTACTTTGTTTTTCCTTGTAACTAAATTAGTCCATGAAAATATTAGTAAATTTTAATACAAGGAAATATCTCAGATATTTATGTCGATTTTAACAATACAAATTTTTGTGTTAGCTAAGAACCCAGATCAAGCATCCGATTTTGTACATAATTTGCGTTGGCCATATACATAGAACATAATACATGAAGCATACATAATAATATTTAGAACTATAGGTAATTTTTATTTTTTTAATTTGAAACATTCATTTTAACATTTTGTTCGTGACATAGTTTAGTCTGTCTAATTTTACTCTCATTATTTTCACTGTAAGTTAATAACATCGGTCAGTTTTCAGATGGAAAAATTCCCTCTTACAATTTTTAAAAAATATTTTTAAATATTGTATTAATTTTTGATTTCTATGAATTTAAATTACTTTGATGGCCTTCTCATTGGAACTCTCTCATACAAATGTTAGAAATACACAATATATGGACTGCATTATTAACTCAATAAATAAATTGAGAACAAGTTTATAATTTAGAATGAGAGAAAATAACTTGTTTGGAGGATCTCAAAATTTATTGTATTAAAAAAGTATATTCTTATAACTAACTATGGTCATTCCTTGCTTTGGTAGCAAAGTAATATTAAAACTAAATTCATTAAAATCTGAATTTGGGGGCCCTTACTTGGAAGGTTGAGTTATTCCTAATATAATAAGAACCTGTGTATGGAGAATCTTTTTTTCTATAACATGTCTTCATATCTTGGATAAATTTAGAAAACATACAAAATCAATTTAATTTCAATTATTGCACATTTTATAAGCTCTTATTTTATATCAGGTTATAAACTTTGTTTTGGGAAGGCACAATGTAAAATATTCCCATCCTAAGAAGAATAAATTTAAAATCCTTATTTTGTCTATGTGCCAAAAAGTAACATTTTATAATTAGCTGAAACTTAAGCATTTAACTTCTAATTATAAATGTTATTTTAGCATTCTGTTATATCTATAGATAACTGTTCATTTCAGATTTAATGACAGTATCACATCTTCTATATCCTTAATTGCATACCTCAAGTCAATTGCCTTATTAATTTTTTTCTGTATGAAGTCTGTTCTGTATGTTTTGCCATAAAAAAGATCCTTCCATTTGGTTGAATGATTTCAGGATCACCATCTAATCATTTTCATACAATACAAACACACATTTGCATCCTGAAATTGAGTTTCTGATAGTGCCAAATTAAGGACAAAACAAGGGCTATGAGAACTGTGGGGTCCCTAATTGACTCTCCGTGTCATGACGTTTAGAGAAGACTTTGTAGTAGAAAAAACTTCCTAGTCAAATCTTTCCATTACATACATACCTACCACGTAATTAAATCCTCCAGAACCATTTTCCCTCAATTAAGGTTGAGGCAGAAATACATCCATGTTAAATGATCTAGTTATAACAATTTAATGATTAAGATAAATGCACCCATGCAAACTATGTGTTTGCTCTCTCATTCTGGTTCATTATAGACTGGTTCATTATAAGTTGATGATTATAATGGAATGGAAATAAGCCCATTAAGCCAATAACCCACAGGCATATAAAGCAGAGTACAGTTCATTTGCTTATACCAAACTGTGACTTAGTACAAAAAGTCAGGGCCTTCTAAAATAGATATCTTAATATATTAAGGGAGATTATTATTTTCTGTCTCCTTAAAATATAGAAGAAAAAAGGCAAAATATTAAAATGAACATAATCGGGAGAACTCTTATTAAAGGTACAAAATTTGGGGCTTTTTTTCCTTTACAGCATTTTTTAAATTTGCTAATTCCCCACACCATCTCAATTACTGATAGTAACCTGACTTTAAAAGTCTTTTAAACAATTGTTAATATTTATAATATTATTTTTTATTTAGAAAATGATATTAAATTCAATTCTCACTATCTTACAATAACATTAATATATGTAGTAACAATGCTTTCACTCACATTTAACAGATCAGATCACTCAGATTGAGAGATATCAATTAATTTGTCTATAATAAGAGAAAGATTAAAGGAAAGAATTGGAGCTCACAATTAAGAATGGCAGAGAAAATCCCATTCATTTCTTTTCTACAGCATTCAGCATTGTACAGCTATTATAAGTAGTAATGTAAATGCATACATAAGAATGTATGTAAGTTAAAATTTGATGTTCTTTCTTCTGTTTTTACCCCATAAAATGTTGTCCAGGATTTCTTTTAACTACAGGCATACCTTGAAGATATTGTGGGTTGAGTTCTGACTACCAGAATGAAGCTAATATTTCAGTAAATCAAGTCGCAAAATTTTTTGACTTCCCAGTGTATATAAAAGTTATGTTTACACAATGCTGTAGTTTTTAAAGTGTGCAAGAGCATTATGTCTAAAAATGTACCTACCTTAAATAAAGAGTACTTTATTGTTAAAGAGTGTTAACAGTCATCTGAGCCTTCAATGAGTTCTAATCTCTTATAGTGGAGAGTCTTATTTCAATATTGGTGACTGCTGACGGATCAAGGTGGTGGTTGCTGAAGGTTAGAGTTGTGTGGTAATTTGGTAAAGTAAGACAACAATGAAGTTTGCCACATTGATTGATTATTCCTTCATGAAACATTTCTCTGTACCATACAATGCTATTTGAGAGGATTTCACCAATAGTAGAACTCCTTTCAAAATTGAAGTCAATTTTCTCAAATCCTGCCATTGCTTTATCAACTGCTTATGTAATATTCCATATATTTTGTTGTAATTTCAATGATCTTCACAGCATCTTCACCAGGAGTAGATGACATCTCAGGAAGCCACTTGTTTTGTTCATCCATAATAATCAGCTGCTCATCTGTTTAAGTTTGATTATGAGACAGAAGAAATTCAGCCACACATTTAGGTTTCACTTCTAATTCTAGTTCTCTTGTTATTTCCATCACATCTTCAGTTACTTTCTCCATTGAAGTATGGAACCTCTCAAAGTCATCCATGAGAGTTAGAATCAACTTCTTCTCTAAGAAGGTTAATATTGATATTTTGATCTACTACCATGAATTCCATATGTTCTTATGGCATCTAGAATGGTGAATCTTTTTCAGAAAGTTTTCCCTTCATCTTATTGGATCCGTTAGAAGAATTACTATCTATGACACACACAGCATTACAGTGTGTATTCCTTAAATAATAAAACTTAAACATTAAAATGACCCCTTGATTCTTGGATGCAGAGTTGATGTTGTGTTAGCAGGGGTTAATCTCCGTATACATCTCCATCAGAGCTCTTACGTGTCAAGCTGGTTTGTCAGTGAGAAGTAATGCTTTGAAAGGAATCTATTTTCTGAGCAGTTACTCTCAATGAAGGGTTTCAACTATTCAGTAAACTATGCTGTAAATAGATGTGGTGTTACCCAGGCTTTGTTGTTCCATTTATAGACCACAGGCAGAGTAAATTAATCATAATACTTAAGGGTCTTAGGATTTCAGAAATGGTCAAATGAGTATTGGCTTCAACATAGTCATCAGCTATATCAGCTCCTAGTGAGAGTCAGCCTGTCCTTTGCAGTTATGAAGCCAAGCATCCGCTTCTCCTCTTTAGCTATCACAGTCCTAGATATCATCTTACTCCATTATAAGCCTGTTTTGTCTACATTGAAAATATGTGGTTTAGCTTAGCTACCTTCATTAATTATATTAGCTGATCTTCTGGTTGAGTTGTTCCAGCTTCTACAGCAGCACTTGCTGCTTCCACTTGCACTTCTATGTTCTTTAGATACCTTCTTTCTTTAAACCTCACAAGCCAACCTCTGTTAGCGTCAAACTTTTCTTCTGAAGCTTCCTCACCTCTCTCAGCCTTCGCAGAATTGAAGGGAGTTAGGACTTTGTCCTCATTGGGCTTTGGTTTAAAAGAATGTTGTAGCTAGTTTGATCTTTTATCCAGACCACTTTCTCCATACCAGCAATAAGTCTGCTTTATTTTCTTATCATTTGTGTGTTTACTGGAGTAGCACTTTTAATTTCCTTCAAGAACTTTTCCTTCATATTTACATCTTGACAAACTTGTGCAAGACACCTAGCTTTCAGCCTATCTCGACTTTTAAAATGCCTTCCTCACTAAGTGTAATCATTCCTAGTTTCTGTTTTAAAGTGAAAGACAAGTGGCTCTTCCTTGCACTTGAACACTTATAGGCCATTGTAAAATTATTAATTGGGCTAATTTAATATTGTTGTTTCTCAAAAAGTAGGGAGGCCCAAGGAGAAAGAGACATGTGGGGGAAATGGCTGGTCAGTGGAGCAGTCAGAACACACACATTTATTGATTAAGTTTGCAGTATTATATGGGCATGGTTTTTGGCACCCCAAAACAATGTTGATAGTAACATCAAAGATCACTGATTGCAAATCCACACAACAGGTATGATAATTAAAAAGATTGAAATATCGTGAGAATTACCAAAATGTAACAAGAAGACATGAAGTGTGCACATGCTGTTGGAACAATAACACTGGTAGACTTGTTTGATGCAACGTTTCCACAAACCTTGAATTTGTAAAAAAAAAAAATGCAATATTTGTAAAGCTCAAAAAGCAAAGTGCTATAAAATGACGGATGCCTGATACGCACACACATATATATACATTCAAATATATGACTATATTGTATATACATTCATATGTATATATATAAAATATTTATATTTTGATTTTTGTTCTAATTTACTCATTTTACTTCCACTTCTAAACCCTAGCTCCTGCTTCTGATCAGTTCAAAATGACCAATCTAAAATATTCTCTCTCCAACATCTAAACCCCTTTCAATTCTAGTGGCTTTAAACAAGTATTTCTTCACTCAGGATTTTAGTGCTTTCCCAATGGTGCTAGGATCAAATACTAGCATCTAACTGTGGCCATCAAAGCTGTTCACCTTCTGGCTCCATTCTTTGTGTAGCCCCTCCACCCTCACTCACAGACAACCTATATCTTGCCTGTTTGTGTTCTAAACCTTTTCATTTGGTCTACATCTTTCCTCTTTATGTCTGAGTTTTATCTTAACTCTTCATGTTTATGAAACTACTTTGCTGCCCAATATGAAATTAGATTCCTTCTTTTTCTTATATCACTTGATAAATGACGTTGTTTTAGGCATATTTTACATAATATTCACATTATTTTCACATATTGTAAATTTAATACCAAGCTTTTGTTTTCTGTATTTTTATTCACTCTTGAATTGGTTGTCAACTTGAAGGTTTATTCCATGTTATTCATGCTTTTCTTCTCCTTTTATTTGAAGCTTCCTAATGGTAGGTATTTTGATATCTGTTATCAAAAATATATTGTGTATATGAAATAACATTTGCCGTCAGAGCACAAAGTTGCAGATATCAAATGCATAATATTATACAGAATAAGAAATAAAGAATAGGGGTGCCATAATTTTATATTGTATTTCGTGAACTGATAGGGACATTTTAAATATATGGGAGAATAAGAAATAAGAACAAAATATTTTAATATGTTTTTAAGATAAAGAAATTATCTTTTGATTGACCGTGGTTAAGAACATGTTGAGCATTGTTACTACTGTCAAAATCATTAGGAAATTTATGTAATGGCAATAGATCACATTTATTCATTGGAACTCAAAATAAAAACACTGTCTAGTATTTTATTTAATAGAAAGTACTTTGTTTTCCAGGTATAAGTTACTTAGATAGCGAATTCTTAGTTGAAAACCAAATTAAAATATTTGCTGAAAAATTGGCAGAAGAAAGAATGGAAATTAAGAAAAAAAAAGATTTTCAGGAATTTGTTTACACATGTTCCTGAGAACTAAAAGTGGCATCCTAGCATTTAGCCATATTTTTCTCTCAAAGATTTTAAAAATTCTCTTAACTCTAACCATATGTGAAATAGATGAGAACATTCTAGTTATGCTACAGTTCTGGCACAAATAGAGATTTTAAAGACAGAATTGGTGTGAAAACAGAGAAGTCACTTTGAAGAGAATGCTTTTTAAAAATATGCCAAATACCAAGGACAGCTTTTATTAATTAAACATTTATTTCTGGCTGTACATAACTCCTCCATTTATATTTTCATGTGGTAGTTTCCTGATACTCAGTGTAGAGGTAAAATGGGACTCTTTTTGTTACTCTAGATTCAGTCACTCACATTAGTGGGAAGAGGACTTCAGGAAGCCAAACTGTCCATTTAAGTCTCTCATTGGGCATAGGGGCAAGAAAGAAAATTGTAAGATGAAAATTGAATACACAAGTAACATTATTTTTTCACATAATGAGAATTTATACCATAGAAGTAAAATATTTACAGATATTATCTGCCTAAATGATAAATGATCTTAGTGTTTTCTCCTGTATTCTAAACCATGGATGACTATATAAAACAAAATCAAATGTATTAATTATAGGGTATCAGGTTTCTGATGCCCTTTATGAAGATGTAATTTGGGGAAGTAACTATTCAAATACAGCTTTAAAATCCCTGCAGTGGAATCATAAATAAAGTCAATTTAAAAAATAAAAATAAAAGGTAGACCCGGCTGGGCGCAGTGGCTTATGCCTGTAACCCCAGCATTTTAGGAGGCTGAGGCTGGCGAATTACTTGAGTCCAGGAGTTTGAGACCAGCCTGGCCAACATGGTGAAAACCCATCTCTATTAGATATACAAAATTAGCCAGGTGTGGTGGCATGGGTCTGTAGTTTCAGCTATTCAAGATGCTGAGGCACGAGAGTCACTTGAACCTGGGAGGCGGAGGGTGCAGTGAGCCGAGATCGAGCCACTGTGAGACTCTTTGAGACTGTTTCAAAAAATAAAATAATAAAATAAAATAAATAAAAATAAAATTAAAAATTTAAAAAGTAGACACTATCCTTTTTTAGTACTTTCTAGTACTCCTTTTTATTACGGGGGTTTTGTATGTTTTAATTATTTGGATATTCTAGATTTGTGTAGTTTTCTCTTTAAAATGGCTAATTATTCAGTCTTGTTTTTGTTTTGAGTTGATGAAAAACATTAGGAAAGGCAATAACCATATAGACATAACTAATCAGAGACAATATTTTCTTGTCACCAATTTTTTATCCCTTCCCTCACCTCTTCCCTCATCAATTTTCTGTGTGTGGTGAGAGGTTAGAAGCATGTGGGAAAGTGTTGGTGAAAGTAGACTTTTTGAGAAATATTATAATTCACTAATAATCATATGTCTTTCTGGCTCAAAACAATGTATTTCACACCCTGAAAGGCTATATCCTTTGATAAGTAGATATGTAATATAGAATGAAAAAGCTTAAACGTGTGTTTTAAATGTTGCATTTTAATTTAGGGGATGAACCAGAGCAGAAAGAATTGAAGTCTCTGGAAAAACCTGTCTTTTGCTTTAAATATACATAAAAACAAGACTGAACTAATCAGGAGTCCTTACATCAGCCACTGCCATTATCATGATTAACTATCATTAAAGCCATCACTGAAATGAATGAGCTCCTTGTTAAAAGGGGCACTATTTTCTTTCTGTTAAATGACAAGAAAAAAATCAATTTTTAATGACATGTTTTCCTATTTCTAAGTGTAAACTAGCACATTTACAAAATATTTTATTGCTAAGCTAATTGTTACTACACTAAACAATGTTTCAAGACAGAATGTTTTTATTATTCCCTGCAATTTTTATTTCCTTTCTATCTTTCTCCTCACATACTTCATTGTTTGCTCATTTTGAATCTTCATTGTATGTCATTTATAAATATATCCACCCCATTGATTTCCAAATGCCTTTTTTTTATTTGCTTTTCAATTGGAATGCATAATGGAAATACATCTTTCATATAAGACAAACACTTCTGATGTTTTTTGAACTCTTTATTAAATCTTCATCTGATCAAAGAGACCATATAGCCTAACAGTGAATTTTCCTTAAAATTTTGTTTGCTAGAATAATTTGAGAATGCATTGATGTTACTAATATGCCACGTACTTATATCTTTTCTATCTAAAACAGCTCTGTTATATTTGCTTTATCCTGCCTTTGCTTTCTTAAAACCTTTTCAATAGCGAATGATTATTATGTTAACAGATTTACTAAGTGTTAAAGAAAGATGAACACCTAATGATAATCTATCTAGTATCCTTTTTGGAAAGATTGGAATATCAATGCTCCCTTCCCACGCAATCCACCCATCCCCCCAGTCCAGGACACTACAAGCTAACTATTCAATCCACTTAGGAACAGTGTTGGTTCCCAGCCGGACATTTTTGTATTTCTAATTTTTTATGCATTTTTTTTTAACAATTGGACTTTGGATTAGCAATCCTCCTGCTTATGTAAGAATATATTTTATTTATTTTATTCTGTTTTTATTTAAACCTCTCTATTTTATGAAAGTATTCCATTATTTGACTTTTTGCTGTTATCATTTTACATTTATATTCAAATCCCATTTGATTATCTTAGTATCTTAATTTTGAGAGTGCAGAATTTAATTCCTAAGTTTTAAATGTATTAGCCTTCTTAGTGAAATTTTATTCATTTGATCTGTGATTTCTCTGTCTCTGTATTTGTCTCGTTGTCTTCCTCTTCCTTTCCCCATTTTAGTTTCTCATTAATGGTGTCTGAGATTTCACACTTCCTGAAATGTTGGCAGTTTTCTCTTATCTGGCATTTTTGGTCTCTGTCTAGTATTGCTGGGTCTTATAAGGGCATCTCAGAGCATCTTGTAAGTGACTATAGCAGGGAAATCAGAGAAGTAATCCCATCTTGGTTGAAATCCAGGCCACTGATTTGTAACTGTGTTCTCTGGCTTTCTTTCATATATAAGGCTTAGCAGCAATGTTCTGTAACAAATTTTTAAATTAATTTACTTACAAAAACAAAGAGGATCCCAAATTAAAACCATAATAAATAGAAGACCTGCTACATCTTTTATTCTATTACTCATATGAGCCAAACTCCCAGTTTCCTTAGCTGCTTTTGAAACCAGAATCAATAAAACATATTTCACCATTCCTGATACCCATTTGTGTTTTGTTCATTTTTCCCTTCTTTTGTTCTTGTTCAAGAGAAAAGCTATTCCTTTTAATTATATTTTATTGTAATGTGTCTCTCATTATTTTATTTTTTCTCACATTGCTATGTGTGCAGAGCCAAGGGAAGACTTCAAAACATCAACTTCAAGACCATCTTGACTGAAATTATATTAATGGCATTTTTTTCTTTTTTTATTATTATACTTTAAGTTCCAGGATACATGTGCAGAACGTGCAGGTTTGTTACATATGTATCCACGTGCCATGGTGGTTTGCTGCATCCATCATCCCATCATCTATATTAGGTATTTCTCCTAATGTTATCCCTCCCCTAGTCCTGTGCCCCCCAACAGGCCCCGGTGTGTGATGTTCCCTTTCCTGTGTCCATGTGTTCTCAGTGTTCAACTCCAACTTATGAGTGAGAACACGCAGTGTTTGGTTTTCTGTATCTGTGTTAGTTTTCTGAGAATGATGGTTTCCAGCTTCACCCATGTCCCTGCAAAGGACATGAACTCATCCTTTTTTATGGCTGCATAGTATGGCATGGTGTATATGTGCCACATTTTCTTTATCCAGTCTATCATTGATGGACATTTGGGTTGGTTCCAAGTCTTTGCTATTGTGAACAGTGCTGCAGTAAACATATGTGTACATGTGTCTTTACAGTAGAATTATTTATAATCCTTTGGGTATGTACCTAGTAATGGGATTGCTTGGTCAAATGGCATTTCTAGTTCTAGATCCTTGAGGAATTGCCACACTGTCTTCCACAATGTTTGAACTAATTTACATTCCCACCAACAGTGTAAAAGCGTTACTATTTCTCCACATTCTCTCCAGCATCTGCTGTCCTGACTTTTTAATGATCGCCATTCTATCTGGCGTGAGATGGTATCTCATTGTGGTTTTGATTTGCGTTTCTTTAGTGACCACTGATGATTACCTTTTCTTAAATATGTTTGTTGGCCATATAATGTCTTCTTTAGAGAAGTGTCTGTTTCACCCATGTTTTGATGGGGTTTTTTGTTTTGTTCTTATAAATTTGTTTAATGTCCTTTTAGACTCTGGATATTAGCACTTTGTAATATGGATAGATTGCAAAAATTTTCTCTCATTCCGTAGGTTGCCTGTTCACACTGATGCTAGTTTCTTTTGCTGTGCAGAAGCTCTTTTGTTTAATTGGATCTCATTTGTCAATTTCGGTTTTTGTTGCCATTGTTTTTGGTGTTTTAGTCATGAAATCTTTGGCCATGTCTATGGCTTGAATGGTATTGCCTAGGTTTTCTTCTAGGGTTTTTATGGTTCTAAGTCTTACATTTACCTATTCTATCTTGAGTTAATTTTTGTATAAGGTGTAAGGAAGGGGCCCAGTTATAGTTTTCTGTGTGTGGCTAGCCAGTTTTCCCAACACCATTTATTAAACAGAGAATCCTTTCCCCACTGCTTGTTTTTGTCAGGTTTGTCGACGATCAGATGTTGTAGATGGGTGGTGTTATTTCTGAGGACTCTATTCTGTTCCATTGGTCTAGGTATCTGTTTTGGTATCAGCACCATGTTTTTTTGGTTACTGTAGCCTTGTAGTATAATTTGAAGTCAGGTAGTGTAATGCCTCCAGCTTTGTTCTTTTTGCTTAGCATTGTCTTGGCTCTGTGGGCTCTTTTTTGGTTCTATATTAAATTTAAAGTAGTTTTTTCTAATTCTGTGAAGAAGGTCAATGGTAGCTTGATGGGGATAGCAATGAATCTATAAATTACTTTGGGCAGTATGGCCATTTTCACAATATTGATTCTTCCTATCCATGAGCATGGAATGTTTTTTCTATTTGTTCGTGTCCTCTCTTATTTCCTTGAGCAGTGGTTTGTCATTCTCCTAGAGGAAGTCCTTCACATCACTTGTAAGTTGTATTCCCAGGTATTTTATTCTCTTCATAGCAATTGTGAATGGGAGTTCACTCATGATTTGGCTCTCTATTTGTCCATTATTGGTGTACAGAAATGCTTGTGATTTTTAAACATTGATTTTGTATCCTGAGACTTTGCTGAAGTTGCTTATCAGCTTAAGGAGATTTTGGGCTGAGACTATGGGCTTTTCTAAATCTACAATCATATCTGCAAACAGAGACAATTTGACTTCCTCTCTCCCTATTTGAATGCCTCTTATTTATTTCTCTTGCCTGATTGCCCTGGCCAGAACTTCCAACATTATGTTGAATACGAGTGGTGAGAGAGGGCATCCTTGTCTTGTGCCAGTTTTCAAAGGGAATGCTTCCAGCTTTTGCCCACTCAGTATGATATTGGCTGTGGATTTGTCATAAATAGCTCTTATTATTTTGAGATATGTTCCATCAATACCTAGTTTATTGAGAGTTTTTAGCATGAAGTGGTGTTTAATTTTTTTGTTGCTGCTGTGTCTCTGCCAGGTTTTGGTATCAGGATGATGGTGGCCTCATAAAATGAGTTAGGGAGGAGTCCCTCTTTTCCTATTATTTGCAATAGTTTCAGAAGGAATGCTACCAGCTCCTCTTTGCACCTCTGTTAGAATTTGGCTGTGAATCCGTCTAGTCCTGAGCTTTTTTTGGTTGGTAGGCTTTTAATTACTGTCTCAATTTCAGAACTTGTTATTGGTCAATTCAGGGATTCAACTTCTTCCTTGTTTACTCTTGGGAGGGTGTATGTGTCCAGGAATTTATCCATTTCTTTTAGGTTTTCTAGTTTATTTGTGTAGAGGTTTTTATAGTATTCTCTGATTGTGGTTTGTATTTCTGTGGGATGAGTGGTGATATCCCTTTATCATTATTTATTGTGTCTATTTCATCCTTCTCTGTTTTATTCTTTATTATTCTGGCTAGCGATCTATTTTGTCAATCTTTTCAAAAAACCAGCTCCTGGATTCATTGATTTTTTTGAAGGGTTTTTCGTGTCTCTCTCTTCTTCAGTTCTGCTCTGATCTTAGTTATTTCTTGTCTTCTGCTAGCTTTTGAATTTGTTTGTTCTTGCTTCCCTATTTCTTTTAATTGTGATATTAGGGTATTGATTTTAGATCTTTCCCACTTTCTCCTGTGGGCATTTAGTGCTAAAAATTTCCCCCTAAACACTGCTTTAGCTGTGTCCCAGAGATTCTGGTACATTGTGTCTTTGTTCTCATTGGGTTAAAAAAACTTATTTATTTCTGTTTTAATTTTGTTATTTACCCAGTAGTCATTCAGGAGCAGGTTGTTCAGTTTCCATGTAGTTGTGCAGTTTTGAGTGAGTTTCTTAATCCTGAGTGCTGATTTGATTGCACTGTGGTCTGAGAGACAGTTTGTTATGATTTCCGTTCTTTTGCATTATCTGAGGTGTGTTTTACTTCCAATTATGTCATCAATTTTAGAATAAGTGTGATGTGGTTCTGAGAAAATGTATATTCTATTGATTTGGGGTGAAGAGTTCTGTAGATGTCTATTAGGTCTAGAGCTGAGTTCAAGTCCTGAACATTCTTGTTAATTTTCTGCCTTGCTGATCTTTCTAAAATTGACAGTGGGGTGTTACAGTTTCTCACTCTTATTGCGTGGGAGTCTAAGTCTCTTTGGAGGTCTCTAAGAACTTGCTTTATTTTTTTTCCATCTGGGTGCTCCTGTATTAGGTGCATATATATTTAGGATAGTTAGCTTTTCTTGTTGCATTAATCCCTTTACCATTATGTAGTGGCCTTCTTTGTCTCTTTTGATCTTTGTTGGTTTAAAGTCTGTTTTATCAGGGACTAGGATTGCAACCCTTGCTTTTTTGTGCTTTCCATTTGCTTGGTAAATATTCCTCCATCCCTTTATTTTGATCCTACATGTGTCTTAACATGTGAGATGGGTCTCCTGAATACAGCACACTGATGAGTCTTGACTGTTTATCCAGTTTGCCAGTCTGTGTCTTTTAATTTGGGCATTTAGACCATTTACATTTAAGGTTAACCTTCTAATGTGTGAATTTGATTTTGTCATTATGATGCTAGCTGGTTATTTTCCCCGTTAGTTGATGCAGCTTCTTCATAGTGTCAATGGTCTTTACAATTTGGTATGTTTTTGCAGTGGCTGGTACCAGTTGTTCCTTTCCGTATTTAGGGCTTCCTTCAGGAGCTCTTGTAAGGGAGGCCTGGTGGTGACAAAATCTCTCAGCATTTGCTTGCCTGTAAAGGATTTCATTTCAGCTTTGCTTTTGAAGCTTAGTTTGGCTAGATATGGAATTCTGGGTTGATAATTCTTTTCTTTACAAATGTTGAATATTGGCCCCCATTCTCTTCTGGCTTGTAAGGTTTCTGCAGAGAGATCCACTGTTAGTCTGATGGGCTTCCTTTTGCGGGTAACCTGACCTTTCTCTCTGGCTGCCCTTAACATTTTTTCTTTCATTTCAACCTTGGTGAATCTGAAGATTATGTGTCTTGAGGTTGCTCTTCTCAAGGAGTATCTTTGTGGTGTTCTCTGTATTTCCTGAATTTGAATGTTGGCCTGCCTTGCTAGATTGGAGAAGTTCTCCTGGATAATATCCTAAAGAATGTTTTCCAACTTGATTCCATTCTCCCCATCACTTTCAGGTACACCAGTCAAATGTAGGTTTTGTCTTTTCACATTGTCCCATATTTCTTGGAGGCTTTGTTTGTTCCTTTTCATTTATTATTTTCTCTAATCTTGTCTTCAAACTTTATTTCATTAGGTTGATCTTCAATCTCTGATATCCTTTCTTCTGCTTGATCAGTTCAACTATTGATACTTGTGTATGCTTCATGAAGTTCTCATGTTGTGTTTTTCAGCTCCATCAGGTCATTTATGTTCTTCTCTAAACTGGTTATTCCAGTTAGTAATTTCTCTAACCTTTTTTCAAGGTTCTTAGCTTTCTTGCATTGGGTTAGAACATGCTTCTTTAGCTTGGAGGAGTTTGTTATTACTCACATTCTGAAGCCAACTTCTGTCAATTCGTTGAATTCATTCTCTGTCCAGTTTTGTTTCCTTGCTGGTGAGGAGTTGTGATCCTTTAGAAGAGAAGAGGCATTCTGGTTTTTGGAATTTTCAGACTTGTTGCGCTGGTTTTTCCTCATCTTTGTGGATTTGTCTACCTTTGGTCTTTGATGTTGGTGACCTTCAGATGGGGTTTCTGTGTGGACATTCATTTTGGTGATGTTGATGCCATTCCTTTCTGTTTGTTAGTTTTCCTTTTAACAGTCAGGCCCCTCTGCTGCAGGTCTGCTGGAGTCTGCTGGAGGTTCACTCCAGACCCTGTTTGCCTGAGTATCACCAACGGAGGCTGAAGAACAGCAAAATTTGCTGCCTCATCCTTCCTCTGGAAGCTTCATCCCAGATGGACACCCACCAGATGCCAGCTGGAGCTCTCCTGTATGAGGTGTCTGTTGATCCCTGCTGGGAGGTGTCTCCCGGTCAGGAGGCATGGGGGTCAGGGACCCACTTGAGGTGGCACTCTGTCCGTTAGCAGAGTTCGAGCTTTGTGCTGGGATATTCACTGCACTCTTCAGAGCTGGCAGGCAGGAACACTTAAGCCTACTGAAGCTGCACCCATAGCTGCCCCTTCCCCCAGGTGCTCTGTCCCAGGGAGATGGGAGTTTTATCTATAAGCCCCTGACTGGGGCTGCTGCCTTTCTTTCAGAGATGCTCTGCCCAGAGAGGAGGAATCTAGAGAGGCAGTCTTGCTACAGCCTATTAATAGTATTTCTACCCCATAGTATTAATAACCAGCTATGAGGTTGGGAATAAAGTGTTTATATTAATAGTGACCTAATACCTGGGGAGATGCTAGAGGTAGCATTTTTTCTGTTACATTATGGTCCCCAAAATATAGTTTAGTTTCAAAATTAATAGGCCAAATTTATCCTGGAGGAAAAGAAAGAAAAGAATGGAATAGCTAATATTTTTCTAACAGTTTCCCTTTGTTCTATATCTAATAGGTAACCCTCTTTTTCTATTTCAATCCTTGCCAACTTCATTAGAGCAAGGTAATGAGTATGCCAATTGCTACTTTAGATTTGAAGAAATGATGGCTGAAGACACAAGACCCACTCCTTTGTCTTTGTTTCACAAATTATATTGAACATCCATCAAACCAAGCACTTCTGGCCTCTACTAAAATCTGCTGGATTTGAATTGGCCACTATAAAAGGCTTTGGTTTTAATTATCAAAGATCTTTGCCATTCTATTCCTCAGAGACTTAATTTTCTTACTCTACTGCTGTCATTTTCTAATCACAGTTCTGCCATTGAACCACATTCCGAAAAAAAAAAAAAAAGATTTTTACTCTTCAAAAAGTCATGAATTGAAACAAAAAAATAAATGCAACTTTCTTTCTCTTACTTTACCATTATGGAAGATCCTTAATTGTTGTTAAAAAAAAGCTTATGTTCTAATTAAAATATATCGGTCTATTTATTTATCCATCTTATTTACATCTTTGCTAAATCTTTAGACAGGTGGAATATAGTATGTTGCAGTATACTTCAAATTGGCACAAACTCATTAGGGTAACTGGCAGAAAATATTAAACAGCAGGACATTTATACTGTAGATAGATGTAAATCATACTACAGTAGATAAAATAAGCCCCAAATCTTACTGTAATCCATTTTTATCTAGGCTGAAGCACTCAGCACATTTTTATCCTGGTCTAAAGATGTCTTAAGACCTAGCAACAAAGCAAGGTGAAATTTCTAATTTTGTATCCTTTGCATGAAATAAACATAGGAATCTTGGGCCTGAATGCTTTTTATTAGCTTGGTGCAAAACTCATTGTGATTTTTGCAGTTGCTTTTAATGTCAAAAAACGCAATGATTTTTGAACCAACCTAATATAACAATGCCAACCCATAACTATTCAACCTGTGAAAGAGAATGAGCTTTTGTCACATTTCGGTAAACAGAGACATTTCATGCTCAGAGGCCTTTTCAGGACAAAAGAGAGGTAAAGATGATGAATAGTAGTGTCCTCCCAGAACATAGTGCATGTGAGCCAGCCACATAATGAAGAATAGCCAGAGAAACATAAGTGTGAAAGAACACGAGTTGGGCCTTCCTGGGAGACATCTAGCATCCCATTACACATCAATCCTACTAGAATGCAAAGAAAGATTATTCTATTAGATAATTGGTAGAAATTTCTAGCCCTGAGGTTATTGCCCACTGCAACACAATTCAATGTCTAACTTTGAATCTACAATGCAAATTCCGGAAATAAAAATAACTCTTCCCTGTTTCTTTAATTGGCCAATCCGATATATCCCAAACCACACTTGGCTAATAGGAGGTAATAAATACATACTAGTTAAATGCTGGAATCAATCAATAGAATATCAAGCTATTTTAACATTTATTTTTACTTCTGTATTAGTTAGGATTCTCCAATGAGATAGAACCAATAGGATAGATAGATAGATAGATAGATAGATAGATAGATAGATAGATAGATGAGAAGGAATATTTTTAGGAGAAATTGGCTCAAACATTTATGGAAGCAAAGCCCCAAGACAGGCTGTCTGCAGTCTAGAGCCCTTAGGATGCTGGCAGCATGAGTCAGTCCAAGTCTGAAGGCCTTAGAACCAAGGAGGCTAATGATGTAACTCTCACTTTGAGGCTAAAAGCCCAAGAACCTGGGAGGCCACTGGTGCAAATCTTGAAATCCAAAGGCCAGAGAGCCTGGAGTTCTGATAAAGTCAGGAAAAGAAGGGTATACACCAGCCTCCAGAGAGAAAGAACAATTCCTCTTTTCTCTGTTTCTGCTCTATCAGGGCTCAAAGCTGATTGGGTTGTTCCCACCAACATTAAAGGTGGATCTTCCCTGCCTAGTCCATTCAGACTTATGTACTACTCCTATAAACACCCTCCTTTAGGTATTCTTTAATCCAGTCAAATTGACACCTAAAATTAAGCATCACACCCTAATTTAGGTATTCTTTAATCCAGGCAGATTGACACCTAAAATTAAGCATCACAATATCTTAATTCACTGTTGGCATTCTTGCTTAGTAATACAAAGCCACAGTATAAACCCACATAAGATACTGTCTTATTTTAATATGTTGCTTTTAGCAATACAGTATAACTTGCTTTCCAAAACAATAATGGCCAGGTTTTTTTTGTTGTCATTGTTTTTTTTTTTTTTTGGCTTTTCAATAATCTCCTTAAAGTTAAAAAGTATTCATCTCTGTCTTTGTTGAACAGTACCTGATAAGTTTTCAATAAATATGATTTGTACAAATTAATTAATCCAGGGCATATGTAGTCACCAAAATCTCAAAAATACCATTTACAAATATTTGTTTTGTAGTTTATTTTATCTTAAGTTGAAAACTTCTATCTTCAATTATTTTGCATGGTAGTTAAAAGAAGGAAGTTTATCCTTTTTAAACTTATAAACTTATAAACCCTAAAACCGTATTCATTTCTTTAAATCTTCTTGCTGCTAAATAAATACATGAAAAAAGAAAAATAGTGACTAATCTGACAACTTTCCGTATCAGGATATCTGATTGACTCTATAGCTCTATCAACATTACTGTGAAATATCGTTTATAGAATGATTCTTATTATAATTGCTTGTTTATTAAAATTTATCAAAGGAAATAGTGACATTTCTACTCAAACACAAACTTCCTGGTAGTGACTTTTCAGTGAGACTCCGGCCATCCACGGAAGTCCACAAGGTCTTCTGATATTCTAAGGTTGTGAAAACTATATTATTGTCAGTTAATTGCTAAATATTTACAACATCTAGAAATTGGATTGCTATCAGAATTGTCAAAATGTGTAATTAGATTTATATGCTTTTTTTTACTTTATAGGGCATTATACTGCTTTATAAAACCATCCCACACAACAGTGTTACATTTTTAAGAATAATTTATTTTACAAAATTTTGGATGTGTATAGCCTTACTTTGTTTTAACACTATATTATTTTAAACTTTCAACGTAATAAAAACAAATTCACCCATATGGAAATTCTCAAATCAGAGCATTCAAATATTTGTGGAAATCACTTAGGCATGTGCCAATAGACAGACGCAGAAAAGGGAATAAAAGAGTGGGTGTGTACTGCACAAACTCAAAATTAGTGCCTCTTTGGGAGGCCGAGGCGGGTGGATCACAAGGTCAGGAGATGGAGACCATCCTGGCTAACACAGTGAAACCACGTCTCTACTAAAAATACAAAAATATTAGCCAGGCGTAGGGGCGGGCGCCGTTAGTCCCAGCTCCTCGGGAGGCTGAGGCAGGAGAATGGCGTGAACCCGGGAGGCGGAGCTTGCAGTTAGCTGAGATTGAGCCGCTGCACTCCAGCCTGGGGGACAGAGCGAGACTCCGTCTCAAAAAAAAAAAAAAAAAATTAATGCCTCTTCAAAGAGAGTGTGTTGGCCCTCCTCTGCACACTAACCAACAAAATAAGAAATAATTCCTTAAAAACAGGCACAGAAAAATAAAAATTTGTGTGAGCAATTTTAGTTAAATCTTTATCAAATTCATGTGACAAAATAAAACTTCAGAATTTTCGGCTAGTCAGACTGGAAAGGAACAAATTGCACTGGAAAACTATTAAGTGGATTACTGAAGTGGTCGTAACTATTTATTTGTTGTATGTTCTATTAGGTGAGTCCATTTACCTGGATATACAGGTTATGATTTGAATTAAGAGTCTCAGGTAATATATGCCAAGATATTTTACTTTTCTGAAACTTTTCAACACTCTAATATATTCTTTTGAAGAATACTGGAAACTTTTTGGGGTTTTAAAACATTTAAAATAAAAACATACACATGGGAACTCATCTTACATTAAATCCAAATGGAAAGGCTTGTTTTAGTCATCTTTTATGGCAATGTTAATTTGAGATAATACATGCTTAGGTTAAAATCTTTTACTGTTGCTCAAATATTACACACTTATATATGGAAGCACTATGATTTTTAATTTTTTAAAATAGGAATTCATAATTCCTCAGGTTCTTATTATAATATTAGTGATCTTTAGATTTAGATTACATGTTCAATATTTATTTTTGCATGCTTATTAGCATGACACTTGGCCAGGCTGCTGTTTAACCAGGATACTTCTGCGGGGATGTGTCAGTTTATTATGGCTGGTACATATTCTGATTGGTTCAGGCCTGGCTGCTGTTGTTCGATATTTGAAATTACTTCTTCACCAAACCATATTAAAGGGATGTAGGATGTCCATATGTGCTCAATAAGGAGGTTAATATAAAAGTCAATGAAGGTTTGAAAAACTGTATACATGCCAAAATCCAAGATAAGGCATTATATATTTGGTTTGTGGAAGCATGTCATATCCACAAGCTATCTTTTAATTTTGGTATTTACTCTTGTCTTTCTCATTTAAAATAAAATATAATTTGACAGCTCTGTCTAAATAACTGGATTCTCTGAACTATACCTTTTTCAATCATTTATCTTGTCTCCTGTTCTCTATTATGTTGATGGAAAGGCTACTTTTAGATATTATATCTTCATTAATAATCAAATATCAATTTCACAGATTATACTGTAAACTGTGTATATTAATCATGGAGGCTTCATTAATTTCATTAAGCATTAGCAAAAATAATGCTTTTTACAGTAGTCTATATGGGACATATTAGTTTGTTTCATTTGTTTTAATATTTCTCTTGAAATACATAAGAAGTAGCAAATCTTAAGTGTGCAGCTCAATTAATTTTTACAAAGTAAATATTCCCACAAAACAACCACTCAGATTAAAATATGAAACATGTCTGGCACTCTAGAAACACCCCTCTGTCTCATTCTCACTTTCTGTTTCATAACTACTGTGGCCCTCTCTATTTCGTGACTAAATAAGCATATCTTTTGCTTTTGTTAATGTATTTGAGCCTTGCCTTCAGTTCCTGAAGCATCTTCAGAACAGATTCAGAGCCATGAAGGTGAATGACGGTCTTTGGTTATAATGTTGGGGTGCTTTAGACCCAGAAGCAGGCCTCAGAAAACAGATTCTCTCTCTCTCTCTCAACTTCTCCTGCTCTCCTTTTACTTGCTCCTCTTTCTTCCCAAGGCAGCATTCTAATCTTTCCTTGCCTTTCTGTCTTGGAGCTGGCCATAAAGAAATTATTTGATTTACCTTCTTTGATTGTGAGTCATAAGACCCTCACTTCAGAAGGGGTCTCGCCCCATAGTGAAATGGCCTCATTGTCTGGACTAACACCCGAGTTCGTTGTCTCATAGCAGCAGAAAACTAGGACATGAACACACAAAGAGTGAGGTTGAGAGCAGAAGTTTAATAGGCAAAAGAATGAGAAGAGCTCTTTGCTGCAGAGAAGTGTCCCAGAAAAACGGATTGCTGGAGCCCTGGTGAAATGCAAGGATTCCGTGAGGAAGCCGTGTCTGATTTACACAGGGCACAAAATATTGGTTGGACCAGGTGTTCCATTTGCATAGGGTGTGGAAAACTGGTTAGGACTGGCTATGTCATTTGTATGGGGTGCAAATTTCTTGCAGCACCCATCCTAATCTTTTATTATGTAGGAGTGTCCTTTACCAGAGCTGTGCCATGTTGCCCATTCCTTTGCTGTACACATGGTAATAACAACAAAATAAAGGGAAGCAGTAGGCAGAGGTTGCAATGAGCCGAGATGGCACCACTGCACTCCAGCCTGGGTGACAGAACGAGACTCCGTCTCAAAAAAAAAAAAAAAAAAAAAAAAATGAAGATGGAGCCTCCATATTGGATATGCCTGGCCCCCACGTAGCCCTTTTCTATTGGCCCAGTTTCCGGCATTCCCAGTGCAAGCTTCCAGGTTGCTTATCTATGTTTACAACTCAATTTTTTAGGCTGCTCTTTCTTAGAAAAGAAATGATTTGGGGAACTGCTTTTTGTTAGAAGAGAAGTTCTGCTAAGAACTCTGTTGCCCTCACTACCTGCCTAAATAATTTCTTTAGCTCCTGTATCAATGCCTGGGAGGAAAGAATGCTGTACAGAGAGGCCAAGAAGAATCTGGTCTGGCCTTGCTGGCTTTCCCCACTCAGTCGATTAGCATTAGATGATATCCTGTTTTTTTCTAGTCACATTTCTTTCTTTCTTTTTTTCTTTCTTTTTTTTTTTTTTTTTTTTGAGACGGAGTCTCGCTGGGTTTCCCCGGGCTGGAGTGCAGTAGTGGCGCAATCTCGGCTCACGGCAAGCTCCGCCTCCTGGGTTCACGCCATTTTCCTGCCTCAGCCTTCCGAGTAGCTGGGACTACAGGCACCCGCCACCAGGCCGGCCAGCTAATTTTTTGTATTTTTAGTACAGACGGGGTTTCACCGTGTTAGCCAGGATGGTCTAGATCTCCTCACCTCGTGATCCGCCCATCTTGGCCTCCCAAAGTGCTGAGGTTACAGGCATGAGCCACCGCGCCCTGCCTTCCAATCACATTTTTACACGATTGTCCGTGCTTCAGTCATGCCATATCTGCTGAATTCTCCATAAAAGGCCCAAGAAAATGGGGTACAGGGAGCTTTTAGACAGCTGAACTTCTAGAGGCTTGCAGGAAGGTGGACAAGAACTCATCCACATACCAGGTACACTCCAACTCAAAACGAGAAGCTTCTGTGCTCAGGGCCCTTCAGACCTCACCCTGTGTGTCTCATCATCTGGCTGTTTATTTGTATCTTCTAAAATATAATAAACTGGTAACTGTAAGTAAATGTTTCCCGGAGTTCTGAGAGCCACTGTAGCAAATTAATTCCGCCTAAACAGAGGAATGTCAGCTTGAAGCCGGCCAGTCCGTAGTTGTGGAGGCCTGGACTTGGGACTCGTGTCTGAAGTGGGGGCAACCTTGTGGGACTGAGCCCCCAACCTGTGGTATCTGACACCCTATCCAGAATTGAATTGGATTGGAAAATACCCAGCTGGTGTCCCCTGCAAAATTAATTGCTTGCTTGATGGTGAAAAGTCCCCACACGTTTGGTCACAGAAGTCTCCTGTGTTGATTGTTGAAGTGTAAGAGCAGGGGAAAAACACTGTTTTTTTCTACACACTATGCCGGTGAGATGAAAGTCTAGATTGCTGCTTTGTGTTCAGTCTTTTAGCATTTTTCACTTTATGCCTTTCACAGAGAAGAAACAAATGTCCAGTGGTGAAGAAACCCTGGAAGGAGTTTGTATCTTTTATATATATATTTATTTATTTGTTTATTTATTTATTTTTGAGACGGAGTGTCGCTCTGTCGCCCAGGCTGAAGCAGGGTGGCGCGATCTCGGCTCACTGCGAGCTCCGCCTCCCGGGTTCACGCCATTCTCCTGCCTCAGCCTCCCGAGTAGCTGGGACTACAGGCGCCCGCCGCCACGCCCGGTTAATTTTTTGTGTGTTTTCAGTAGAGACGGGGTTTCACTGTGTTAGCCAGGATGGTCTCGATCTCCTGACCTTATATCTTTATTTTCATATTGTGCTTCAAGTTAACTCCTGAATTGTGATAATTGAGATTTACATAACTTATTTTTTTCACAAAAACATTAATTACAGTGGTTTTGTTGCCATTATTTTTAACTATCATAGGTGTCATAAAATTTCATTTTTAAAATTTTACTTCTGCTTATTCCATATAAATCCCATGTATCACTGTTAGTCACTCCATACTACCTGAAATGTAAGATACTCTAATATGAAATATGACACCAGAAAGATGTAAATCATGTTTTAAATCAACTCTTAAAGTAGAGCTCTACTTTATTTTAAAATAATTTCATATTTTTAGAAAAATTTCAAACGCAATACAGACATTCCCTATATTTTCTTCACACAGATTCCCCATATGCTAGTATTTTACTATGTTTGCTTTATCATTTCTTATAGATACTATTTTTAACTATTTGAGAGTAAGTTACATATTTGATGCTAATTTACATCTAAATACTTCAATCTATAGTCCTTAAAAACAAGGGCAATTTCTTACATAGCCACAATCCAGTTGTAACTATTAGGAAATTAGCAAAAAAATAGGCACTGTTTTCTAATCTGTTGGTCTTATTAACTTTTTTTTTCCAATTGTTCTAATAATATTTGTCTTTTAAATAATTTTATTTTCTGGTTTAACATCCAATCCAGGATCACATGTTGCATTTACTTGACACATTGCTTTAGTCACCTATGATTTGTAATATTTCCTCGGTATTTGTTTGTCTTCAGTTACCCTGATATTAGTGTTTTTGTTTGTTTGTTTGTTTGTTTTTCAGACAGAGTCTTGCTCCGTCGCCGTCGCCCAGACTGGAGTACAGTGGTGCGATCTCAGCTTACTGCAACCTCCGCCTCCTGGATTCAGGTACTTCTCCTGTCTCAGCCTCCCGAGTAGCTGGGATTACAGGCACAAGCCACCATGTCCAGCTAACTTTTTTATTTTTTTTAGTAGAGATGGGGTTTCACCATATAGGCCAGACTGGTTTCGAACTCCTGAACTTGTTTCCCACCTGCCTTGGCCTCCCAAAGTGCTGGGATTACAGGCATGAGCCATTGCGCTCAGCCACCTTGATTTTGTTGAAGAGCACAAACCACTTATTTTTTGGAATGCCCTTCAGTTGGAAAAATCTAATAATTGCTTCTAATGAGAAATATAGTATACATTTCTTGCAGCAATTCTACAGAAGTACTGCTAATTTTTTCAGTGTGTCATAACTGGAGTAATATGCCATCCCTTAATCCCTTTCCGGGAATTATTAATGTCTATTGTTTGGTTAAAATTTTATCTGTCTATTGATTTCACTTTAAAGTTACTATTTTATCTTTTATAATTAATAAGCACTTTAGAGGATGATACTTTTGATACTAGGTAAATATCACATTACTCCTAAAACTTTTACATAATGGTTTTCATGTTTAATGAATTTTGCCTGAATTACCATTTTGATGGTTAACAAATAGTGATTTTTCTCTATTTATAATTTATTTTACATTTCTTAGCATTTTACTCTAAGGATGATTGATTCTTTGATTTGTAAAGTTATTTATTTGTTTATGTCAATATGGACTTGTGGATTATTGTCAGATTTTATGGGTTGTAATCTAATACTGTGATTGTTTTCATACTCTGGTCCCTGTTAGTCTGTTTTGACATTGTTGAGTTTGGTTTGCTAAAATTTTATTTAGTGTTTTTACCTTCAACTGAGAAGTGATATTATTGTGTCAAGGTAATTACCTTTTTTGGTATTATTTTTATCAAGTTTAGATGATAAGTTTGTACTTGCTTTATAAAAATACTTTTGGCAGTTTTTCCCTCAATTTTCTGTTTTTGTATTTGTTAGAGTTATCTAGAGAAACAGAACTCTGTGTGTGTGTGTGTGTGTGTGTGTGTATGTGCATGCATGTTAAATGTATTGTGAGAAATTGGCTCACATAATAATTATGGTGGCTAAAACATCCCATGATACATGGGGTAAGTTTGCAAGATAGATACCCAGGAGAGACAATATTATAGATCCAGTCCAAAGGCCAGCAGGCTCAAGGCCCAAGAAAAGCCACATGTTTCAGCAGGAAAAAGGTCAATGTCCCAGCTTGAAGGCAGGCAGGCAGGAAAATTTATTTTATTCTAGGGAGGGTCAGTCCTTGCATTCCATCCAGGCCTCAGTTGATTGGATGAGCCCTGTCCACACTAGGGACAGAAATCTGGTTTACTAAGTGTACTGATTTAAATGATAATTTTAACTACAAACAGTCTCACAGAAACACCCAGAATAATATTTGAACAAATATATGGATAATAATTGGCTCAGTCAATTTGACCTATAAAGTTAACCATCACCATTTTGTAAAAGCTTGAAGATTCTTTGAATCCCATTTTGAAATCATCTGTTCTTGTTATTGTTGTTGTTCTTAATGAAGTAGTTTCTTAAAAATATTGTTTCCACTACAGATATTATTCTGTTTGAACTTTGTATTTCTAATAAAATAATTTTAATATTCCTAGCATATTATCTATGTTATGCAGGGTTTATGATATCTGAAGAATAATTTTTTATTTTACTTAAGAATATTATTTCAATAGTTATTTCCTCTTCTCATACCTTATTTTGTTAATTGTACTTTTCTGTTCTCCTTTTCATTAAATACACAAGGCACGTATCTACTTAATTTAATCACTATTTTTAAAATGCAGAATATTAATCCATTAAGTAGGTCTTATAATGTCTGTGTTCCTTACATAATTGAATTCTTTCTTATCTTTATATATTTTTTCCACTTTCTTGATTTGTTATTGTTTTTGTTCTTTTCTTAGCTTATTGAGCTGAGAATTTATTTCAAATATTTTTACTCTTTTATTTTTATAAAAATGTTTACAAGTAAATTTAGACCTATCACTGTTCTAGGTAATTCAGTTATATACTAAAATATTTGGTGTAGCTTATCATTATTTTGGAAAGTTGGTAATTTTTGTTGTCTTTTTTCCTTTGTTCAACAGGTTTTTAGCAATTTTTAAGCATTTTATTTTCTCAATTTTAATGTTTTGGTTGTTTCCTTGCATTTCTACCATATTTCTTGTGAAGTTTTTATTTTAATCAATAATTTCTTGGGCACCAGGTACCCAACTCTTTGTTTTTAACATGATTTTCTCTTGCTCTTCTATTTCTTTCATGAATTAAATTAATTCTAATTTTACTTCCTTTTTTTGGTCAATTTTTGTTTCTAGTTATTTTGAAATATTTGTTTTTTAAATGATTTCATATATATAAATTCTTTTGTAAGCGTAATTTGGAAGTGAAACATACTCTTCTGTCAGTTTAGCAGATCAGGTGTTTTTACTAAATGACTAGGGGCAAAGGGAGATATGGATGGTAGAGGAGGTCATAGTGAATATGTTCTAATATTTTACATTGGCCCCTCTCTTTTTATTGTAGAATTTGTAATTCGCTCTGTTTTTTTCACTCTCTTGACACAATGCAAGTTTTATGTTTTTGCATTGTTTTTCAGTTATACTGAAGATATATCTTTAGGTTCATGGTTTTTTTTGTAGTTGTTGTTGTTGTTTGTTTGTTTGTTTTCATTTTTAACTTCTTTAGAAGATGCTTTTGTGAAATTCTGCTTAAACAGCAACCATTCCCCTCAGTCATTTCTGAAAGCTCCCAGCATACAGTTTATTTTGACTTCTTAAAATCATAATCTTTTAATAAAAACCTCACTTTTTTGAAAAAAAGCATTTGAAAAAATGTAACTCTATTATATCACTATGCCCCATTTCACATTTGTCTTGACTTGCATCAATAAAAATATTGAGAATGAAATTAAGAAAGATAATAAAAAATGCATAAAATATTTGCAGAAGGTCCACACTGTCTTTATATTAAGAATTAAATAAATCATAAACATTATCAGCTGTCCATACATAATGTTGAAATCATTCTACAATGGCATAAAAACTAATGAGAGATTTGAATATTCAAATTTAAGAATATTTTTGAAACATATCTTCATTTTTACATATACATATACCATTCTATGTAAAATAACAAGGCATTTTGAGGAGTTGGTTTGTACCCAGAATAAATTCTTTGAGAATTTCAGATTTTTAACAGGCTTGTAAAAATGATGGAAGAATGAATGTATTGCCTAAGATAAGTATAAACGTTTCAAAGAAATCTATACAAAAAACAAACAAAAAATTGAAAATGATTTATAAAAATGTAGGAATAGTGAAATGACAATTTGTCTCATTTTTAAAGTAAAAACAAAGACATGGTAAATTGACATTTATTTTAGAGAAGACAGAAGAATATCAATGGGCACATTCATTTAATTTTTAAAATTTTTACTGCACATATATTGTGTTTCAAACATTATAATAGGCACTTGGACTGCAGTTTTTATTCTCAAAATTTGAAGATCATCATGAAGCCTATCAAAATTTATTACTTATTGTGAATACTTGTTAAGTTAATTTGAAGGCACTGATAATGGGTTAGATATGAAAGGGCAGTGAATTGAAAATGTAGTACTCTGTTTTGCATTCCCTGGGGAGAAATGTGGTTATTGCTGTGTTATATATATATATACATATATACATATATATATACATATATATACATATATACATATATATACATATATATACATATATACATATATATACACATATATATATACATATATACATATATATATATATATTTTTTTTGGTTATTTTCCTGCTCTTAATATTTATTTCAAGGGAGTGTTTTCTGTTGTCTTCCTTTTTATCTTACATACAGGAGACTTTTAAAAAGAGAAAAATAGCATCTTTATGATATATATTATTTAATTTCTCAGATATGCATAAAGCAATTTCCTCATAAATCTTTATATATTACTCTATTTATGGCACTACATCTATACATAATAAGATTTTATCACAAAAATTAATAAAATTAAAAAATAAATTATAATTATGTTTACCATACCTAATTTAAGCATAAAAAGACAGAAAATATGTAACTTTTATAAATTTACCATAGAAACATTAAATTTTATAAAACCTCATGATTTATATTTCTATAGGCAATTTGAAATTATTAATGGAATTTTTCAACTTAACTCTTATTCTATTTCATTATGAAAATAGCGAATATCTATAGAAGAATTGATTTCTGAACACTATTATGATTGAAATTCAGCAGGTTTTCCTTACCATTTTTTGTGTAAAAGCTGAAGGCTGAAAAAAGAACCGCTTATCAGATTAACAAAGAAGTTCAGCATTCAAGGGAGGAATTTGCATTTTTTGAAGAGTCACTTTTTGATATACCCTCTCCATGTTACAAGAGTGAAATACCTATGGGGAATTAAATATTCATGGATTATAATTTGCCATATATTTGTTACTTGATTTTGCAAAAGGATAGTTAAACTAATTCGCCCCTTCTTTAGTAATTATGGTCTCTTGCCATCCATTTTAACAGTGTTTCCTGATTCAACTGTATAATCAGCTACCATACATTTTCTTACTCAGATATCTTCTTTTCCTTAACATCATGAGAAAATTATATTAGGGTATTAAGTATTTTGATATTTTTCTATAGAGACTATTTGGAGATGTTTTTAAAGAGAAAATAATCTTTCTGGGTGGTTGTCATGCAGCTCTGACTGAAGGTGCAACATGGAAGAAAATCTGCTGGCATTTCTTTGACCTCTATGATCAGAACAGCTGCCTAAAGGGCGCTGCGTTTTTCTTTTTTTTCATGCATTTTTATAATTGCATATGACTTTCATACAAAGTATAACTATGCTCAAAGGCCATGCTTCATTTGAGGAAGATTATAGACTTGTACTCCTGAATACACAGAAGCTGAGTTCATAAATGCACTTCAGCAAATTCTTTTTAAGTGGGGCATTTTTGATATGGTCCCTAAGGGTATTGGAATCTTCTACCAGGTAAAAATGTATGTCAAGAGGCTCCGTAATAAGCCTACTCTTGCAGTTGTTAAAATTTGAATGAGAGTTGAAATGAGGTGAACATAGTAATAGAGAAATAGAAAAGTTGGAAAAGAGCTAGCTTCCCTGGAGATTCCATATTGACTTTCCATATGACTTAAAAAATCTGATGGGTCTGCAATTATAAGAAAGGGCCCTTAGGGACAAAACTCCCCTGTCCTAGCAGAGTTTGTGTTTTGATGCATTTAACTGGGACAGTTTCTAAATACTATGTGAAACTAGGTTGAAACTAATGGGTATTAGCTATACTTATTTTAGATTTAATACACTGTTGTGCTTTTGGGGAGGGTGGGAGGAAACAGGGCTTGTGTAAAAAACTTTATAACAATGTTAGAGTATTTTATATATCACAGAGTTATAGTTTTATCAGTTGCATTTCTGAATTTTTTGTCATGATATAAAGAAAATCAATAATGAAGGGAGATAAGCAACGTGAATCAAATTCCTGTACAGTTGATATCAAGCATTTAAATATGTCTTTGCTTTTATTAGAGGATTTTATATAGCTCATTTAACTCAAAACAGAAATAAAATAAAAATAGAGCTCTTCACTCAAATCATGTATAAGAATTAAATAGCATCTTTAAACAATAAAGTCAGAATAATAGATAACATTAAAGTCGACTCCACTTATTGAAAAATAAATAATTTACAGCAATATCAACTTGCTTCCACTGTGTTACATGTTGTATCTGTCTAAATTATAGATATACTGTACAATTGATCGATTCATTCAATTTTTTAATTTTAGCTCATACTTTTGACATGAATTTTATCTATGCTATCGATAGGATAGATAGAAATGTAGCTACATATATATGTGTGTGCATGTATGTGTATATACACACATATACACAGATATATATCAATTTTTCCTGGAGTATTTACTTACAAATTTTAAAAATATTTCATATGTTCTTAATTCTCGTGATATCCTTGTATAAGTTACAGCCTGTTTCCACTTTCATTATTCATCACTGAGACATTATTTTGTCACAGATGGAATTGTGTGTATGTTCAATTAGATATCACTTTTCTCCATCTAAGAACAATAGTCACTAGAGAGCTGTTTTAATTTGACGCCAGATTTTGGCTCCATTGCCGCAGAGGCAGGCAGCTTCCTAGAAGTACAGCCTGCTTTTTTAAACCCTTACTTAGATCTGCCCTCTCTGGTGCTCAAAAACAAGGAGAATAAGGGTGCTTCTGCGATTTATGTGTGTTCCTATCCTCATTGCTCCAAATAAAGCAATTTAGGTTTTGAATCTCAGGCTGTACTACTGACCATGAAGAAGTTTGTTTCTACATATATCTGAGGACAAACTCTGCCATCTTCTAGGCACTGTCTCACATAACAGTTCTCTTAGATTTCCAATCTTTTTTAATTTTAATTTTCTAAAATTTCATTTCTCCTAAATATGGTATTTAGAATTTTAAGTCACTTCTAATTTTATCAAAATAAACTAATCATTTTCCTCTTTTTTTGTTATTGTATGTTTTTCAGACAAATGGTGGTCTACCACATACAATTAATTCTCAAATGGCAATGGATAATTTATATATTTTAAAGAGTAGAGTTGAATTAATTTATTTTTTTGAAAAAATATCTGTGTTAAAGTTTTACACAAAAACTTTTTATCACAAGTATCATATTTCCCGACAATAATTTATTTTAACATTAATAATAAAAATTTAAGAAGACATAAATTTTTGTAATGACAAAAAATTAAATAAAAATTGAATCAAAGAAAAGTTACATTTATTTGATACTAGGTAAACAGTTTTGTGGAAGGGATGCACACATATACAAAAGAAATTAATAAAAATATGATTTTGAGGTTGAAGAAAGCATTATAAATTAAATTATTCTTGGAACAAAAAGAAATAAACAATTTTGAGTGAAGAAACCAGAATTAGTGTCCACAAAATTTTGACATTTTAACTTGTTTAAAATGATGATTGGATTTCCAATGCTGAAAAAGTATACAAGGGAATAGAACATGACATTTTGCTTGATTTCTCTCTTTTTCAAAAAAATGAGGCCTGATGAAACGTAAAACAGCATTTCTAATCTCTAAGTAAATTTGTGTGAAACTATATTACTGCATTTTTGAAATGTCTGGCTAAGTTTCTACTGAACCATATAAGCTGTACTTGTGGCCTCTGCAGGCTATCTGTGGACATTTGTAATCCTTTTAGACAGCTCAGGACCCATCCTCCTCATCATGTCTTTCTTATTAAATAATTGCCCGAGTTTTCTACTGATCACATAACATATAGCCACAAACTTTGTGGATAAAAACAACACAAATTTATTGTCACACAGTTCTTCAGGTCAGAAGTCCAGGTAGAGCACTGCTCAGCTCAGTCTCCATACAGTCTCAGGAGGCCGAAATGAAGGTGTTGGCCCAGCTGTGTTTCTTTCCGGAAGCTCTAGGGAAAAATCTGCTTCCAAACTCATTTTTCGGTTTTAGTTGAATTGTTTTTTTTTTTTTTTTTTTTTTTGAGACAGAGTCTCTCTCTTTTGCCCAGGCTGGAGTGCAGTGGGGCGATCTGGGCTCACTGCAAGCTCCGCCTCCTGGGGAATTCAGTTTGATTTAGTTAAGGGACCCAGGTCCCTAATACCTTGCTGTCTGTCAGCAACTGGTCAATTTTTGCTGTTAAAGACTGCCCCAATTCCTTCCACCCTTTTCCATGTGGCAAATGTGGGTGGAGTCTTTCTCAGCCTTTGAATCTCTCTGACATTTTCTGCTGCCACAATTTTTTTTATTTTTTTTCTGAACTTTAAGTGGAGAAAATTATTGGCTTTTAAGAACTCTTGAAAATAGAATGCACCCAACTGGAAAATCCAGGATAATTTCTCTATTTTAAGGTCTGTAACTTTAAATATATCTGTGAAGCTCCTTCTGTCTTGCAACACAACACATTCATTGGTTCGAGGGACATCTCAGGGAGTGGCAGGGCAGAGAGAGCGTTTGCCTACCACAATATTATTTTTACGAATTTATACAACTTTTACTCTCTAAGTTTTATCATCCAGTATTATAAGGAACAGGTTTTTACTTTCATATCCCAAGTTCACAACTTCTATCACTAGAAAGTGATTGGACAATTACAGCAATAAGATAAACTTGAAATGAAATAAATTATACAGTTGCTTATTCAAAAGCATTGTGTAAACGATATAAAAATATTTAGATCAGTATTTTAATTAAATGCATTCCCTTATTTCTTTATCCTTGCCCCAAACTCTCACAGCCCCTTTCTTTCTTACTCATGTATAGACACACTGGCTTTTATGTCAAGTGTTTATGTCTTTAAAGAAGAATTTTCTTGGAGACTACACATGAACATTGAACACTTCTTTCCAAACATGCTATGTTAAAAAGTTGAATTAACTGATTAGCTACCTGGCTGCTTGCCTAAAATTTTCACTACTCAATTTAATGGCCGCATTCACTTTATCTTATGAAATCTGTCCAATGTCATTAATCCATATAATTTATATAAGTAATTATTTCTAAATATTTTATGGAAAGCATAGCCTTTCAAGACTGTGGGTTCAACAAATCTTCCGCCTCCATTTTCGGCATTCGTATTCAGTTAAAGATACTGTGGCACAGAATAAGCAGCTGCTCAGCAGGCCTACTTTGACTTCTTCTGGGGTGTGGCTGGACTAAATTGTCCCCATTTCTCTTGCAGTCACATTTAGCAATTTGTGCCTGAGTACTTACAAATTATTGTAGATCCACATTCAAAACTTAATACCCTGCTCTTTCCCTTCAGGATATTAATGCAAACTAGCTTGATGAATGTGGAAGTTACATGACAAAAATGGAGGAACCATCAAAAAGAAGTTCCCTGGTGCTTTTATTCGCTGCTAGCAGGGAGCCATCCACCCAGGGACTCTGCCTCTTCTGGTTTCCACTTTATATGAGCAAGATATGTTGTATCAAGCCACTGAGAGTTTATCATTTATCTTTTTTGTCAAGTATCATTGCAATAATTAGTACAGATAATATGAAAAAGGAAGTTTAATCTTGCCCAATTAATGAAATATCTCAATAGCAGCCTATAAGTTAAAATTTAGGCTCTGCAATATATGAGACCATTAGATTGGTGCCTACTATGTTGAGCTTCAGCCAAATCAAATGTATGAAAGCAGTGGCTTCTTATAGGGCTCTCTTAGCATGAGTAGAACCTTCTTTTCCTATAGCAAGTTTAGCATTTCCACCAGGAATCACAACCATGTGCTACATTTGAGTCAGTTTTACTGAGGTCCTAAAGTTCTTTTTGCCTTTCTCTTGAGATGTGTCCTTGGGGAAATAGATACTCCCTCCAATAATTCAAAGCACTAACTGAGATCTTGAAAGATGTGGACTGAACTGATCTGATATAAATCATTTTATTCCAAGTCCTATCTATTCCGTAAGAGGATTTCAATCAGAAAAAAAAAAAAAAAAAAAAAGCCTGAGCAGAACACACTGATCACCATTCATATGAAAAAGCAATTTGGGTAATTCATACTTTTCCAAAATGGATTATAAACAAAAACTGTAATGCTTCTTGATTCAAAAATTTAAAACAAGGAAAATAAGAAGACAAATAATTTTAATGCTGTACTGCTAACAAACAGGGGAAGATATACAATGCAATTTAAAACGGGAGAAGACAGCAATTATGGAAAAACTTGATACAAGTGGGAGAGAAGAGAGAAAATAAGATTCAAGGAAATGGAGGCTGAAGAGTGTAGTAGGAGATGCAACCTCAATGAAGAGAATAAAATAATGAGCAAGAAGAGAAAAAGCAGAGTGGACAATGAAGGCATGGAATTGATATCTGAGCTAGAAAATGACCAACAGAATAGAGAAAGCAAGCTCATTGGACTTGAGAATGGCATATCCTAGAGAGAAATGCTTCTTTTCACAGCTGATGCTTATTGGTATCTCAGACTTCAGAGTAATTTATCAAAGATGACTGTTGACTTGCAAACAGCCAAGATCAGACGAATTTTGGTCCACAAACCTGTAAACCTTCAACTACTTTTTTTTTCATTAAAAAATCTACAAAATGTCCAGAATAAGAAGAATGGGCTAAGCTAGTTACTGACTAGAGTAGAAATTGTTCTTAATATTTAGCTCATAATCGGAAACATATTTCTCTAGCTTTATTCTCTAGCCTGGGAATCATTAAGCTTGTTTCAGAAATATTGCTTAGTTTAAAATCAGTCAGAGATTGCATAAACTGGAGGTACGAGAGGATATTGGGAAATCCTTCTTACACATTTTCCATAAAACAATCAGAAAAATAAATAACCTATATTTTATGAAATTATATTACAATTTCACATGTTTTTTGTAAAATTGTGTATAATGCTCTTTAATGGTAATTCCCATGAGCTTCTTTGGAGGAAGGGATTTTTTAATTGTACGGTCAACTTTTATTTTAGACTCAGGGGTTATGTGTGCAGTTTTGTTACATGGCTATACTATGTGATGTTGAGGTTTAGGATATGATTGATCCCATCACCCAGGTAGTAAGTGTACTAAGTACCCAATAGTTCATTTTTTAACCCTTATCTTCCTCCCTCCCTCTCCCTTCTGCTAGCCCACGGTGTCTATTGTTACTATTTTTGTGTCCATGAGTACTCAATATTTAGCTCCCTCACTTACAAGTGAGAACATGTAGCATTTGGTTTTCTGTTCCTGCATTAATTTGCTTAGGATAACGGCCTTCAGCTCCATGTTGCTGCAAACGATATAATTTTATTCTTTTTTTTTATGTGTGGCTCCATAGTATTCCATAGCGTGTATCTATCACTTTTTCTTCATCCAGTTTACCATTGATAGCACCTAGGGTGATACCGTGTCTTTACTGTTATGAATAGTGTTGCAATGAACATACAAGTGTGGGTGTCTCTTTGGTAGATAAATATATTTTCTTTTGGATATAAATCCAATAATGTCATTGATAGGTCAAATGGTAGTCCTGTATTAGGTTATTTGAGAAAACTCTGAATTGCTTTCCACAGTGATTGAACTTATTTACATTTGCAACAGCAGTGTATAAGCGTTCCCTTTTCTTTTCAGCCTCACCCAGTCATTCTGACTGGTATGAGATGGTGATATGGTTTGGCTCTGTGTCCCCACCCAAGTCTCACCTTGAATTGTAATGCCCATAATCCCCATGTGTCAAGGGCAGGAACAGGTGGAGATAATTGGACTATGGGTGTGGTTTCCCCCATGCTGTTCGCATGATAATAAGTGAGTCTCACGAGATCTGATGGTTTTATAAGCGTCTGACATTTTCCCTGCTTGCACTTACTCTGTCATGTCGTGAGGAAGGTCCCTGCTTCTCCTTTGCCTTCTGTCCATGATTGTAAGTTTCCCGAGGCCTCCCAAGCAATGTGGAACTGTGAGTCAATTAAATCTCTAGGGTATTTTTTCACAGCAGTGTGAGAACAAACTAATACAGATAGTAGCTCATTGTGGTTTTGATTTGCATTTCTATGATGATTAGTGATATTGAGTATTTTTCATATTTTTGCTGGCCACTTGTATGTCTTATTTTGAGAAGCGTCTGTTCACGTCTTTTGCCCTCTTTTTAATGGGGTTATTTATTTTTTTCTTGTTGTTTACATTCGTTATAGATTCTGGATATTAGATCTTCTTCATATGCATAGTTTGCATCCATTTTCTGACATTCCGGAGGTTGTCTGTTTGTTCTGTTGATAGTTTCTTTTGCTGTGCGGAACCTCTTTAGTTTAATTAGTTCCCACTTGTCAAGTTTTATTTTCATTGCAATTGCTTTTGAGGACTTAGTCACAAATTATTTCCCAAAGCTCATGTCCAGAATAATGTTTCCCAGGTTATCTTCTAGGATTCTTATAGTTTGAGGTCTTACATTTAAATATTTAATCCATATTGAGTTAATGTTTGTGTATGATGAAAGATAGAGGGCCAATGTCATTCCTCTGCATATAGCTAGCTAGCTATCACAGCACCATTTATTGAATAAGGAGTCTTTTTCCCATGGGTTATTTTTGTCAACTTTGTTGAAGGTCAGATGACTTCCGGTGTGCAACTTTTTATCTGGTAATCTATTCTGTTCTATTGGTTTATGTGTCTGTTTTTTCACCCATACCATGATGTTTTGGTATAGCTTTATAGTTTAAAGTCAGATAATGTGATGTCTCCAGCTTCATTCTTTTTGCTTAGAGTTCCTTTAGCTACTTGGGCTTTTTTGGTTCCATATTAAATTTTAGAATACTTTTTTTTCTAATTCTGTTAAAAATGACATTGATAGTTAGATATGAATGGGGTTGAATCTGTCTATCACTTTGGGAAGTATGGCCATTTTAATGACATTGATTCTTCCAAGCTGTGAGCATGGAATGTTTTTTTATTTGTTTGTGTTTGTATGATTTCTTTCAGCAGCATTTTATAGTTCTCCTTGTTGAGACCTTTCAAATCCTTGATTAGATGTATTCCTAGATATGTTATTCCTTTTGTGGCAATTGTAAATGGGATTTCATTCTTGATTTGACTCTCAGATTGAACACTATTTTGTATAGAAATCTACCGATTTTTGTACATTTTTTTTTTATCCTGAAACTTTACTGAAGTCATTTATCAGCTTTTGTTATCTTGCCTGATTAATCTGGCGAGGACTTCCTGTACTGCATTGAATAAGAGCGGTGAGAGTGGGCATCCTTGTCTTGTTTCATTTCCAAGGGGAATGTTTCCAGCTTTTGCCTATTTGTTATGATGTTGGCTGTGGGCTTGTCATTGATGGCTCTTATTATTTTAAAACATGTCAGGAAGGAATTATTTTAGCCAGAGTAAAATTAATATTTTACTTTCTTATATTAAGAAAATAAGAAAGAAGAGAAAGTGTATTTACTATTCAGTAAGTGGAAGTGAATCATCATAAAGGTCTTCATTCTCATTGTCATCATATATAGTAGGCTGAGGAGGAGGAGAAAGAGCAGAGGCTGGTCTTGCTGTCTCAGGAGTGGCAGAGACAGAAGAAAATCTGCATTGTTCAAACCTGTATTGTTCACAGGTCAAATGTACTATTATTTCCACATTTATTTATTCCTTTTCCATAGCATGCAAAATCTCTTTAGTCAGGGTTGTAAAACTTTCTGCTTTATGTTCACATTTCATACATGCAGTATTGACACCCATTTTTTCATCATTCTTAACAGCCAAATTCTCTAAATATTTTAAAAAATTTATTTCGAATTTATGCTCAGCATCAGTTGTTAACTTTTTTTTTTCTTTTTTAAACACAGGCAACTTGAATTGAGATGCAAAGACTGAAAGCAAAACATAAATATCCAATTATATGCAAACATGCCATTCTGATGTACGCTCAATTTACCTTGACATAAATACAAACATCTTACCAATTGCATATCTTGCTCCAACTGAAAGTATAGATCAATATTTCTTAAAAGGGGGTGTTTAAAAATAATAAATAATTTACCATTAAAATAAGTTCAGAATTAATTCAAAGTAATATTTTATGATAACATGAATGTGTAAACACAAATTCATGCATTAAAATGCTATGTCTATAGGTCAAGTTGTTTTACTTTGTGTTGTTATTTATAAAAAGGTTGCATAATTCTTAAAATTGTTGTTGGAATTGTGTCTTTTCTTAATAATTGCCTATTTATATACTTTGACTATAGATCTACTAAAATTCCCAGATGATTTATTTGGACTGAAAGTGAATCTAGTCTGTTTTAGTTACATGAATTCTGTTCAGGTTCAGATATTGAAAATGTAGTTTGTCATTTTCAATATCTGATCCTGAACACAAGTTAAAATATCTAATATTTTAATATTATTTATATTTTGGCTAAAGCAAAATATAGAACATTTTCCCATTATAATTTTTTTTGCTTTTTGGTTTGGGAGTGGGGGGCTTTGTTAACAAAAAATACAAATATACTCATCTTACCTGAGACCAAAGAGATATGTATTTGCTTTTCTTCTATTGACTGTATAGATTTATCTCTAATAAATATTTTTAATTTGGGAAAGCAATTTACATGTGTATTCTGTAAAGGGAAAGATCATTTTTTTCCATGCAACAAGCCAATATTCTCAAGACATTAAAAAAGTTTAGATATTTTATCAAATCTTTCTGTCTCCTCCAGGCCCTCATTTTTTTAATGTTAGGTTTTGCACAATATCAGCTTTTCTTTTACTTCTGAGACAGCTGTAAGATAGTGAGATGTTGGGAATCCGCAAGCTATGCTCATTCTTTCTCTAATATTATCCAGAAACAGTAATTTCCATGTCTTAGTATTAAAATTAAGTAAAGGAAAACTGTCTTCTTTTATAACATTTTACTCAATTGTCAGACTATGTTTTGTCTTAAAATTGTTTATTTAGGTATTTATAATATATTTTAATAAGAAGTATAAGTAGAATGGTGCTTTTTTCCCTGCTTTGTGGTTTAGTAAATATTTTCTAGGCTGCAAATATGTGGAACAATTTGACCCCTGGCTGGTTAAAAAATTTCAGAAAACGTTAACATTTCAATGCTGTAAAAGTAGCTGATTCTTTGAATTTCTCCCTTATAATTTGAGTTCTAATTTAAAGGAATCCAGAAAAGCAACAACAATATATAACATATTCTAAGCCTTTAGTTATAAACTTTTATTCCCTGGAAATCTAGACTCTGGTGGAAAAAAAAAATACAAATCAGCACTACATCAGTTTTATACAATTTCATAAATTATACATATATGTATGTATGCATGCATGTATCTATCATCTATATCTATTTATCTATCTAATCTATCTATCTATCTATCTATCTATCTATCTATCATCTGTCTATACTTTTTCTCACTCTCAAACTTTAGCTTGCCCTTTTTTAACTGTGTAGTAGTTCAGTCTGTCCTTGAGCAAAGGATTCTTTGGGATTCAACATCTGTTCTCCATAAACTAGACTGATTACAAAGTCAAATGTCTACTTTTGGGGAAGATTTTAATCATTTTAAAACCCAGCAAATATTTATTATGCTCTGTGAACTAAAACGTATTTGGAAGGCGCCAGAAACGAAAACACTAAGCATTTCTAAAAAATCCAAAATATTTTATTAAGGGTAAATAATATAATAAGCAAAAAGCAAACTCAATAATAAAAAAATTCATTAACGGTTCTTGACATTACAGCAGTGTATTAGACACTGGATGTTGGTATGTATGCAATTAAGAAGTAGTCACTATACTTAACAAATTTAGTAGTATTAGAATATAAGTGAGCAAGTAATGCAGCCTCCACACTCTTGCCAAAGCCAACTTCCTCAACCTCGATCAATCTTGACCTGTTATAGTTGAAGAGTTTTAGTGGTTTCCCACAGATTTCAGGCTAAAGTGGAAGGTCATCAATATGTTATATAAATCTTTACCATCTAGACTCTAACTACATTTAATCCAGAACTTACTTATTTGTCATTTTCCATGAACAGCCTATGGCTTCTCCAAAAGAAAGAACATACAGTTTCATGAACACATTATTTTGTATATGTCTCTCTGTCTTTGGTTCATTAAAAACAAAAATGACATATTTTAAGAAGATATGTAATACATACTTTAAGAAGCTACGTAATACAGGGAGTTAGATATATATAAACTAATGAATGTTTTGGGATAACAGCAGCCTTTCCTATAATTATAAAGTGCAGGGATTGCATGAAACTGCTACCAATTACTTCAGTCACTCTAAGCAATAATCTAAGGGATTCTTGTGAGAATGTCTGAAGGTCACTGCAAAATTTTACATCTGCCTTCTGCCACAGCCCACATGCCTTCATATTTATTTATTTTATATTGTTTATTTTATTTTATTATTTTATTTTTTGAGACAAGCTCTGGCTCTCTCACCCAAGCTGGAATTTAGTGGCACGATTACGGCTCACTGCACCCTCAACCTCCTGGGCTCAAGCCATCTTCCTGCCTTAGCCTCCCAAGTAGCTAGGACTACAGGCACATGCCACCACGCCTGGCTGATTTTTTTTTTTTAATTTATTTGTAAAGACAAGGTCTCATAATGTTATGCAGACTGGCCAAATGCCTTTATTTTTTAAGGAGTAATAATTCTAGTCAGATTAGTCAAATTTTCCTACATGTCTCCTATTGAAGTTATCAAAATGAACCCCATTTGCCATAGAGTCTGGGAAATGTATTTTTCATGCTTTTAGGCCTTGAAAACAGAAAATAGTGTAGAAGAATTATAAATGGTGCTAAGATATGTAAACAGGCAAAGTTTTTATACATTTTATTTCCTTCGTTTAAAGACTCTTTATTGCTGCTTTTCACAATTTGCAATTAACTTCATATAATGCTCTTATACCTATTTAAGTTGTTCATTCATTTGTGGCCATTCCTTTGTGGACATAATCTTAAACAACCTATGACTTTATTCCCAGAAGTCAGGTATTTTCCCCCCTGTGCCACACACATGTATGCAACTTTATTATAGCAATAGGCTTTACATATATACACACTTGGTCCTAGAGTATGAATTTGTGTGGATCTGAATTCATCTTTGTATTAAGAAACTTGTCTACTCACTTGCCCAGAATGATCTTCCTATCAATATTTTGGAAATAAACAAACTTAGATATAATTTAAAATTAAGTACTTAGTAAAATGCGTTATGAAATAGAGAGGATGTAATGATGATGCTAGGGAACATTAATGAAAACGTCACAAAGGAAGAACATTTTTAAGCCAAACACTGAGGAATGGATGTGACTCTAACATGTACATCTGGGAGAGCCTGGGCTTCCAAGCAACAGTATCAGACATTGTCAGGTGAGAAGACAGCGCAATAAATTAAAAATTGGGTGAAGACTCTACTGCCTTTCACAATCTTGAAAGAATCAGGTTATAAACTGAGTTTAAAATTTGAATGGACAGTTTGCCAAAGACAACCTCGTGCTTCAATGGAGTTGTAGAGATAAAACGTATCATCTTGCTGCCTTCAGTATATGCTCTGGACCTGGCATTAGGCACTATTCAGTAGAATTAGTATTTTACGTTAATTGGTTTATTCGTTGTCTTTTTTTTATTTGTACTACGCTTTATTCTAAAAAGAACTTTGGTAGTGTTCTTGGTTCATGAATTTTACTTTTATGTAATTGACACAAAATTGTCTATATTGCATTAGTCTTTTTCATAATTAAAGTGGATTCTACATTACTGTAGACCTATTGAACTCTTTAGAACGATAAAATGTATTCTTCCACGTAACCCATCTTCTATAGAGCTTATTTTTTTACATAAATGAATGGAACGCAAGCATTTAATTTATAGTCCAATTTGTCATAATACTTATTTTTGAGAGCTTCAATTATTAAGAATACTTAAGAATTTAATTATACTTCATCATGTTTCACTGTGCTATAATGACATTGACAGTTTTATTTTTGTTTTTTAAGGTAAATCTAAGCAAGAGCCACTTTTAAGATTTTCTAGCTCACAAAGAAGCAGAGTGAAAGCATGCTTAAGAAATATTAATGCAGAGAGATCACGGATCTCTTCTTTTAAATTAATCATCAGTGAATGAATTTATCATAGTTAAAAGAGGTCAAGAGAATCAGAGGGAAATCTAAAAAAAATCAAAGCTGAAATAAAAGCTGTTGATTTCTTCCTCTTGAAAAATTGCAGTTACGTTTTTGTCACAATCTATTATTTTTAAGGGCAGAAATCAGCCATATTAGCATTAGTTGAATAATATATTATAAATTTGACATTGATAGGGATTTTTATGAATAAACAGATAGGCTAAATATATTAAATAGGGTTTCTTTATTTCTTTCTTTCTTGTTATGCTTTCAGCCTTTCTTTCTTTACCTGAACCTACTGTATTCAATAAATATGTAAAATAGAGGCCGGGCATGGTGGCTCACGCCTGTAATCCCAGCGCTTTGGGAGACTGCGGCGGGTGGGTCACCAGATGTCATGAGTTTGAGACCATCCTGACCAACACAGTGAAACCCCGTCTCTACTAAAAATACAAAAATTAGCTTGGCATGGTGGTAGGCGCCTGTAATATCAGCTACTTGGGAAGCTGTGGCAGGAAAATCACTTGAACCTGGGAGACGGAGGTTGCAGTGAGCTGAGATCGAGCCATTGCAATCTGGCATGGGCGACAAGAGCGAAACCTTGTCTAAAAAAAAAAAAAAAAAAAAAAGAGGTAAAGTGTATGAATATACTTTGAAGAAACAGAGTTTCTTCAGGGTAAATTTATTCTCTAAAGTACTTTGATCTCCTTGGGAATACAGCATGGTTACTACTAAGTATTAAAGCTACTCAGGACTTTTACTTTGGTGCTACATTTTCTCCCTAGGAAATCTCATCCTCCTCCGAGAGCTTCTTTTTTTTTTTTTCAGAGTCATTAGCAAATTTCTTCTTCTTTTTTTTTTTGTTTTTTTTTTTTTATTATTATACTTTAAGTTTTAGGGTACATGTGCACATTGTGCAGGTTAGTTACATATGTATACATGTGCCATGCTGGTGCGCTGCACCCACTAACTCGTCATCTAGCATTAGGTATATCTCCCAATGCTATCCCTCCCCCCTCCCCCCTCCCCACCACAGTCCCCAGAGTGTGATATTCCCCTTCCTGTGTCCATGTGATCTCATTGTTCAATTCCCACCTATGAGTGAGAATATGCGGTGTTTGGTTTTTTGTTCTTGCGATAGCTTACTGAGAATGATGGTTTCCAGTTTCATCCATGTCCCTACAAAGGACACGAACTCATCATTTTTTATGGCTGCATAGTATTCCATGGTGTATATGTGCCACTACATTTTCTCCCTAGGAAATCTCATCCTCCTCCGAGAGCTTCTTTTTTTTTTTTTTTTTTTTTTTTTTTTTTTGAGACTGAGTTTCACTCTATTGCCCAGGCTGGAATGCAGTGGCGTGTTCTCGGCTCACTGCAACCTCCGCCTCCCGGGTTCAAGCAATTCCCCTTCCTCAGCCTCCTGAGTAGCTGGGATTACAGATGTGCACCACCATGCCAGGCTAATTTTTGTATTTTAGTACAGATGGGGTTTCACCATGTTGGCCAGGCTGGTCTCGAACTCCTGACCTCAGGTAATCCACTTGCCTCGGCTTCCGAAAGTGCTGGGATTATAGGGGTGAGCCACCTCGCCCAGCCCCTCCTCCCAGAGCTTCTATGAGTTTCTACATACAGCTCTCTCTGAACTGTATATTGCAGCCATAAACCTTTCTATAATACCAAAATCCAGCACTTTTATCCAACTATTTACAAGACATATTCATTCATTTCAACATCTCAGAGAAACTTCAAATTTAACATCCATATATTTAAACAATTATCCTGATCTTCTAATCAAAAAAGGTCTTTCAATATTGGAATATCAGTTAAATAGCACTATGTAACAAACCACTTTAAAGTTTGAGTCTCATGGGTCTATTGATCAGCTGGACAGTTCTGCCTACTTCCTCACCTCCGCCTCCAAATTTGCAATAATTGCTGGACATTCAGTTTAACCCTCCACCCGCATTTGTTCTCACCATTGACCAAATGGGCATTATTTTTTAAATGGATGAAAGCAATTAACCTCAACATAATCTCCAGAGTCCATTCTTTGACCATCTCCAATTTTTATTCTCTACTGCCAGAGATAATTTTAACATTTTAATACTATTTATGTCGCTACCCTACTTAAAGTCTTTTTAGTCATTCTAATACTGTCAGTATAAATTTAAAAATGCTTAAAGATAAACAGTCTTGATTATCCGAAAGGGTTGGGAATATTTCTTGCCACTCTTATGCTTTTACTGTTGATTTCAATAAATACAGTTTCACATGTTCTGCTTTCTCTGACAGTGGTGCTTTATGCTAATTCCACTTAATCTTTTTCTCCATGCTTATGCAATGTAGTAACTTTTCGAATTTTACCATAAACACAATTTTCACAATTTCTTTTTAACCAGTATTTTCACATACTCATACCAGGTACAGAAGAATTAAATCCTCTTGAGACTGTTTCTGCACTCCCAAAATGTTCTATAGTTCTATTTTATTGTACTAATTACAATGTAATGTTGAGTTTCATGGCTGTACTGACTTCTAGTCCATTAATGCTCAATAAAGCTATCCGCAATGAAGGAAATATTCTATGATCTGAGTTGTCCAGCGCAGCAGTCACTAGCTATATGTCACTATTAAGTCATTGATGTAGTCATATAGCATGACCAACAAAGTGAATTATTGGTCTTATTTTATTTTAATTTGTTTAATTTTAAATCACCACAATAGCTAGTGGTCTAAGGTATGGCAAACTGTAGATTACAGTTTTTTTTTGAGGGTAGAATTAAAATAAGATTTTAATGCTGTATTGCCACAATCTATCAGAGCACCTAGTTAATATTTATTGAATGTACAGATGTGTAGCCCTCCTTTATGCCCTTAAACTTCTGAAAGGGCATGCCTATACAGTCTATGCTTAGAAAGAGTGAGGCCTTTTCTGCAGCTTGTTAGGAAGACATCTATAAATCATTCAAGCAGACTTTCTCATCAGGCAGAATCTGTATCATTTGGATCCTCAAATATTTCGACTTCCCTCTCCTTTTCTATGTACTTTATACAGCCTTCTACCCCATACCCCACTCTACCCTGAATCATTGATCTGTATTGTTCATAACTAGATTGTCAGAGCTGGTAACATCTTTTTCTTGTCTACATCTTGGAGAGTTCTTTTGAATCCTTACAGATATTATTGGTACTATTGACAGTGTTTGTAGCATTAAGGTATTTTATGCTAAAACCAGGCTCTTTCAGAAATTAAGGGCATACAGCAGGCGTTAAATGAAAAACAAAGACAAAGGATAGATATTCATCCTGACTTTTTCACATTGTGTATCATAGCATCATGGAACATTCAAATTCAGCATGGTATAAAGATTGATATTTTATTAGTAGCATTAAGTTACTTTTTCATACCGAATATATATGTAGCCCTTAAATATGTAATGGATATGAACAGAGCTAGTCAGATAGGTATTGGGGGGTCTCTAGTGACCTGATCATTTCCACCATCACCCAAATAAACCATGTGAATTCAAAACTTTGGGTTCTGTGGAGCACGATCTGAAAACACTAATCGAAGTAACCTCCTATATTTTATAAGTTAAAAATAGAGGTAAGAGATCAAAGGATTTGCCCAAATCAGCATTTAAGATTAGCTGACTTCCAATTCTTGTGATCCCTATATATTCTCCTTTGTTTGACATGATTTATTTTCTTTCATGTCTAATACTTTTTATGTTAAAAATAGCTTACCTATGTCCATTTTTCTTTATAAAATATCCAGGAAGATAAAGAAATATTTGATTTAGTGCTTCCATATTTGAACTTTTTAAATAAAAGGTAAGTTTATTTTATTTTTGTAGGTTGGAAGTTTCATTCTAGTTACTTTTCTTTCTAATCATTATATTATTATTATTTTTAAACATTTTACTTATTATATTTGCTTGGTGACTGGTTTTTTATATGCATTTTTACCCACCCCAAATGTATACTTTGCGTAAGTCAGTCCATTTTTCTCCTGATGTCTGTGGATCCCTGCCTTCTGAAAGAGACTCAGGTTCATGGGTATTAATCAATAAATAAAAATTACATGAGATTGAATTGAAAACATGTTCTTAGATGTAAGGACGTGTACAAAAATTAAGACTTGGTTTATAAATGACGACAGGAAAGGGATGGAAAAATAACCTCTAGTTTGCAAAATAAAGGGATGGTAGACAGCCAGTTTTCATGACTACTTTAAAATTGTCAAGACTGGTAGATTTATCTTTTGTTCAAAAATAATTAATAAATTAGAAGAGCTAAAGTTATAGTCATTCTTTGAGCCATGACATGTCTCCTGTAAGAGCATTCTGAGCAATGAAAAATAGAAAACTATATTATTTAGTAATCTAAAGAGAGAAAGGGAAATAGATATTTTTATTGAACAGGAAGGGAGAGATGAATTTTACATTAAGAGTATATTCTAAAGACTAGTTAGCAGACACAATTTTATTGTTTTGTATCTCTCAAGGCCTTGAGTGTGACAGTAAAGTATAGAATCAAAAGAAAGATCAAGGCTGGGTGCAGTGGCTCACACCTGTAATCCCAGCACTTTGGGAGGCCAAGGCGGGCAGATCACGAGGTCACGAGATCAAGACCATCCTTGCCAACATGGTGAAACCCCGTCTCTACTAAAAATACAAAAATTAGCTGGGCATAGTGGCATGCACCTGTAGTCCCAGCTACTCAGGAGACTGAGGCAGGAGAATTGCTTGAACCCAGGAGGCAGAGGTTGCAGTAGACCCGAGATCGTTCCATTGCACTCCAGCCTGGAGACAGAGTGAGACTGTCTCAAAAACAAAAAACAAGAAACAAAAAACAAAAAAAAACCAAAAACAAAGACACAAAAAAAACAAAGATCGAGATTCCAATTGTTATTCGAATGGACTGAATATGAAGCATACAGAACAAAGTAAATTAGTAATTACAGACTATGTATATTATTATAAAAAATAAAACAAATAATCATAGTAGTACATCTCTTATAACTAGGAGGAGAGAATACTTTATTTTCGTTCTTTATCTTATGCTATAGGGACCTCATGAATCCCTATCTAGTACACAAAAAGCCTCACTTTATACTAGCTGAAGGTTTGTGAACAATGCTACCAAATCTGGCAATAGTTTTCTTCCCCTTTTATTTTAATTTAGACTTTCTCATCTTGTTTCAGAACAAAATAGTATCAGATGAAATTTTTCAATTACACTGCTCAAATCATACTTCCAGAAACATGGAGGAGTAAAACTGGAATGAAATTTACGATGCTTAAAGGCCATTGTTAGTACATTTGAGAACTCTAACGTACATACTAGGAAATATGGAACTTCTGGAAGCATGTATGAGGGAAATAAAATTTTCATCTGTGCATAGATCAGTCATTTTGTAAGGCAATGGAGGTAATCTTTCACCCTCATCAATTCTGTTCATTCAAGGAATTACATATAAGCATATTTATTGATTTCTCCCCAAGATTATTTTGAATGTTAGAAATTCACTATCCACAATCAATAGAAGAGTAACTGATTACTCTGAAATATACAACATTCTACATTTCAAATCTGTGTAAACATTTGTGGCTCACGGCTTTAGTAACATTAAAATGATCAAATTTATCAAAAATTTGAGGATATAATGCTTTCATTGTTTTAGTATTGTTTTATGATATATAAACATATATCCACAGATATATGTTTATAAACACAGATCCAACTTACCTAAAACAATGTGTAGGCCAGTCTCAGTGGCTCACACCTGTAATCCCAGCTCTCTGTGGGTCTGAGATGGGCAGATTACTTGAGTTCAAGTGTGCAAGACAAGCCTGGGCAACATGGCAAGACCCCATCTCTACCAAAAATACAAAAATTAGCCAGGCGTGGTGGCGCATACCTGCTGTAGTCCCAGCTACTTGGGAGGCTGAGTTGGGGAGGACCGACTGAGTTTAGGAGGTTGAGCCTGCAGTGAGTAATGATTGTGCCACTGCACTGCAGCCTGGTGACAGAGCAAGACCCTTCCTCAAAAGAAAAAAAAAAAGACAAAAGAAAAAGAAAGAAAGAAAGAAGAAAGTAATTTGACAGCAACATTATCCCATAAAAGTAACACCTTGACTTACCAAGACACTCAAAGGGACTTAGACCCATTGTCAATAAGTCCTCTAATTATCCCTCTGTTCCCAATTACAGTAAACCCACCAACTTTCTCATTTTATGCTTGTACTCATTCCTGAATGTGGCTCATTAATTATAAGTGCCTAGGTGCTTCTCTCTTATGCATACTTCCAGCAGCAGTGGTGCTTAAAAATCAACCTCCAGTAGGAGTAATTCTGAATTCAACATCTCCTGAAAACCAAAAGTTAGCAAAGCACATGTTTCCTTTACTCATTCATTGTCACGAATATAGTCACGGTGTATATAGTTTCCTCCCAAATTTCCAGTCACATATACAAGCTTCTGATATCAGCTGTTATAAAATAATGGAACCAAGTTACATATATTAACATTTTTGCTACTTTGATCATCCCATTAGGCTTAAAATATTTATTGATCCAACAAATTGCATAACATTGCTTTCCATTAGGGAATATTCTCACAATTTGTTGGATTATTTAAAAAAAAACACAATAAAACTTGCTTGCAGAAAGCATTTATTTTCATTGGAAGTAGATCTACTTATCTATATCCCCCACACTCTGAGGGATGACTCTTCCAGTAACCAAAGAAAAATGAGAATGATAATTTTCTGTTTTCTTCAGAGTATGTTTAGATGGCAGGAAATAAGAATGAGAATATGAATATGTGTGGGTTTGTGGGTGGTGAGCAAGTATTTGCTTATTAAGTAAACCAACAATGCATGACAAAAAATTCTCAAAGATCAGAAGAAATGCATTTGAGAAATCTGTGCTATGCTCAGGAGTTGTTTTATGATATAGTATTCACTTTATCTCATTTGTAGAATGAAGAAAAACTTTGATTCAGCCACCTTTCAATGGTTCATACAAACATTATTCATTTCATTGGAGTAGATAATAATTATCATTAGTCCTTCATAGTTAAGGTAAAACATAATTTCTTCCGTTGTTGAAAAAAAGGTAAGGTGACTTTGTTGTTGTAACAAAAGTGTCAGCTTTTAAAATCTAATGCATTCTTCAAAGACATTTCCTAGTTCTGTCTTCTGAGACTGTTTCCTCCAGCACAAAAATCTGTCTCTCAAAACAAGTTAGTAAACACGGGGGCATTAATAGATTAAAATAAGAAAGATAAATTTTCAACAAAAATTATTTGTAAGTATAATTTATTTGTTTAACAGGATGAAAAATGTCTCTGATAACTGCGAAATGTAACCTAGTGGTTTGAATAATGTGTTATGTTAATAAGAATGTGGACTTTATCATTTTATGAGTAAATACTATATTCATAAAGTATATACTTTATTTTAAGAAAGTAATTAAAATATCTGCATTCAATAATAAAAAAACTTTTTTTATAAGTGCAAATGAGTAATGTTATGGAAACTTCCCTCTTAAAATCAACTGAACTTGAATTAGATTGTCTGGCATTATAATATTTTAAGTTTATAAAATGATCCATGAAAATGCAAGTGTCTTTGAACAGCATGAGAAGGCACATATTTGAATAGCTGCATAGTATCATCTTCATGACCAACATGGGTTGACTTAAATACTTTCCTTAATAAATTTGCATACCATCTCAAATTATCTACTTCTAATTCATTTATGCCATGTTGTTATAGCAGACGTATAGGAAACAAAAAAGTATATGTGTATATATATTTCATGACAATATATATAAACTGCAATCATATTTTTAACATAGTAATTTTTTCAATGATTTATTTTAAAGAAATTCATCATGTAGGGAATGCGAATATACCATATTTAATATCCAATTTTAATCTTAGTTTTCTCCTGAACATGTTTTATTCACAATTTCTGTTAACTCAAAACCTAAGTCAACAACCTAGAACCCTCTAATAATCCTTTAGTTATAACAAAGGTGTGCTTAAAGAATATTTGAATAAATCTTAAATACGAAGAGATGATTCTCAGTTAATAAATGAAAATAATATACTGTTTTTCAGTAGTATGGAATTGCCAAACAGAAACAAAATAGTCAAATAGTTATTTGGGTTTAAAAATAATAAGGCTTTAACATTATTTTAATCAGCAAGTATTCACTGACCACTTACTTAAAACTAGGCAAGTACAATCTTAGAAATCATGTATTATTATCATACAATTAATTTATTCATATTGCCTGAGAAAATATATATTTGGAAAAGGTAAGATATTTGTTTTATGGCTAATATTAAGCTAGATTGTATCACTCTAAGCATATTCACCTAATCTTTGCTGACTTAATAAGTAGATTCATGCTTTTAGCCTCATAAACTTTGGATTTAGTGTATGTAATATGGATATACTTTATAAATACGGCAAAGCATGAATTTCCACGTTAACCAAATTGACCTCATACCTGTTGAAATGAGGACATCAGATGGGGCTTTATTTGAAAAGTTAATTTGTGGCCACATTTGGCTGTAAGGGTGGTAAGCCAAAAGGAATTGCTGAGACTAAAACATGTAAAAGGACATCCCTTTGGCAAAGCTTCCATCAGCCTACTGTGATCTTCAGCCTTCAAAGTGGTCACCTAATCAGATAGCAACGACAGAGTCCATTTGTTGCCTAGGTGAAATATGCTTGCAAATCTGCATTTATGGTGTATTGAAAAATCCTCAGAGAGCAAATTACCCTGGTTCTGAAACCCTTGGATGTCACAGTAATTGGTGCTATCTCCTATTTGTGATGAAAGTAGCACCTTCTGGCAGAAAGCAAACAGGGCATCCGTCATCTTGTTTTTTCAAACAAGTTTATCATCATTAGTTGTATTACTAAAGAATATTAGAGCTAATATTTGGGAAAAATTTCAATGGGTTTGTTTCTCTTGGCGAAGTCAAAATCCTATAGAGAATGTTATATCCTATTTACGTAATCATCAAGCAGTATTTGTAACTGAATATATTTTACTCTTACTTCTTCTTGTAAATTTCTATGATTGTTATACCTTTACACATTTGAAATTTGTAAACAGATAGGAACTGTTGTCACTACAAGCTTTTATGTATGTCAATGTGTAACTATGCGATCTGTAAAACCGAAGTAAATGTCTATACTTATATTTTCATTTTCCTCTTTTCAAAGATCAGGTTAAAGCAGGTTAATGACAAATTTTTAAATAGTCAGGACTAGAAGGAAAACGTGTGCATATATCACATATGTCTCCATTCCTTACTGTCATATTTGAGCATACTAATACAAATCATTGAAATATAAAAATACTTCAAATTTTTTGTAATAATGAATGTATAATATCACATTTATGATGTTTCAAATTATCCTCAGAAGAGTCATTACTTTCTATTCATCTGGCACCTTAGTTCTAAGGATTCTTACTGAGTTCTGAAAATAATATCTAAAGTTGTTCTCACTAAGTAAAATCTCAGTGATTTTAAAACAACTTATTATAATAGCTAGAGATTAAAGAAATTGCTTTTTAAATATATATGATGAAAAATGAACTTATTGAAAAGAAAATAATTAAAAAACACGTTTCCAAAGATGAATGAGGAAAAGTCACACTAAAGTGTGGGAACGCCACATTAAGTGACTTTTCTCAGTTATTTAAAACTTTCAAGTTGTTGCTTACCATTATAAAGAGATTACTAATTTGAATAAGTGGCAGATCTAAAGAGAGCTCTGTATGAATTTAAAATCTGGAATTTAAAGATGAAAGCTCTCACCTATCACATGACCAGAATATAGGAGTAAAATCTGAGACAGATTAACACCATCGATGTATTAGAAAGCTGTGCAGTGTTGTAGCCATTTTAACAGCAGTCATTACCAACAATGATATAAGCAGAGAGGAAATATAGTGCAAATCCAGAATGATGACTTTAATAACAGATCTTAGAGAGCATATATGTGCATTTCAAAACATAAACATACAACAATGGCCATAATTAAACTAGGAAAATATTCTACATCATCAAAATGATGATCATCATTAATATTTACTGATTGTTCTAATGCTGTCAATGGATGTCCTAAAAAATATACAGGCATTATCCCATCTTTTTCTCATGGAGGAACCAATAAAACAGGTGACATTATTACACAGATGGTTCTGAATTTACCATGGTCCAACTTATGACTTTTCCCATCTTACAATGGTATGTTAAGTGATATGCATTCAGTAGAAAGCTGTGTGATAGTCTCTCCTGATGCTGGACAGGGGCAGAGCCGCAGCTCCCAGTCAGCCACTCAATCATGTGGGTAAACAACAGATGCTCTGCAGTGTGCTGTGTTGTTAGGTGATTTTGCCCAACTGTAGGCTAATGTAAGTAGGTGAGGTTAAGCTATAGTATTTGGTAGATTCAGTGTCTTAAATACAACTTCAGTAGGACATTTTCGACTTGTGGTGATTTCATCAGGACTGAACACCATTGTAAATCCAAGAACATATGTATTATTATCCACAATTTTACTTGTAATATAAAGCTTCCTTAGTTTATATTTTCTTGTTAAATGACTGTATGATGGGAGAGTTACTATACATACATTGCAACTACAGCTTTGAAGCAAATAAGAATTCACAAACGTAGTAAGTAGAAATAATGTATTCACACAACCGATTTACTGTTGCTAATCCTGTTTTGTACAGATTCTTGCTAACTAAATGAAACATAGAAAACTCATTTTTAAAACTATAGATACTTCTTTTTATCTTTCACCAGAGGACATGATTTTCAACTGGCAATAAAATTAGACATAAAAATCATTGCAAGAAAGAATTAGGGCAAGCCCTAAGTGATATTACTAAGAAGAAGGCAATTGTCTCTAATATACTTTTCTTTCCTTTAAGTGTTCTTTCTTTGTATTTCTCATAATGTAATTCAATTCACAGTGCCTGGGGACTTTTGCTTCATTACTCTTCCTGAACCACCCTTTTGAAGATTGCTAATATGTCGGTGTATGAGGCTTCTATTGCTATGTAAATTATTATTATAAATGCAGCATCTTAAAATAATGCACATTATTTATGTTGCAGTTTCCATGTGACAGGAGTTTGGGTACAGCTTGACAGGATCCCCTGCTTAGGTTTTATATGTTGAAATGACAGTGTTAGTAGGCTGCATTCTCATTTTGAGCTTGATATCCTTTCTCAAGTGCATTCATATTCTTGGAAAAATTTAATTCCTGTGGTTGATGGACTCATATCCCTGCTTGCTTGCTGGCTGCTGGCTTAGGGCCTTTCTTGTATCCTAAAGCCTGCTGTTAGGTTCTAGCCACATAAAGATTTAGAACATGGCAGCTTACTTACTCATAGCCAGCAAGAGAATCTTTCTTCAATCCACTAAAACTGAATTCTACCTAACATAAACAGGAGAGTGACTACCCAATCACCTTTTGCATATTTCCTAACCTAATCTAGGGCGCAATTCTCCCATCATATTCACAAGTCTCATTAAAGGGAATAGAATTATTGGACCATCTATATCATTGGGCAGAATTTGAGGGCCATCAAATAATTCTGTGTACCACGCTATGCTATCACTATCACAATTAGTATTGCATTGCCACATCACCTATTCTTAGAAACCTTATTGCCAAGAAAATTATTAACACATTTTAAAAGATTAACATAATGGGCCATATCAGAAGAGTGAATTAGAGGAAGACATTTAACAAAGACTTTCAAGTAGCAAAATGACTTGTATAATAAAATCTAAGAAGATAGATTTTTATAACAACCTAAGATTCTTTGGTTGTGGTGAGTAGAGTTTTTAAAAATGTATGATTTTATTCACTGTCTTCATGTTTTCATCATTTTTATCATTTACTTCATATTGAGAAATTGCTACTAATATTTTAGAATTATTATTTTTGTATAATTTTAAGGGTTACAAGTGCAATATTGTTACATGAATATATTGTTTAATGGTGAAGTCTGTGTTTTTAATGTATTTATCACTCGAATAATCTAAATTGTACTCATTAAGAATTTTTTTAAATCATTTATCCCTTTTCCACCCTACCCTCATCCTTCTGGGTCTCCAGTGTCTATCATTCTACATCTCTGTCCATGTGCCTGCTTTATTTAGCTTTATTTAATTATAAGTGATAATATGCAGTGCTTGACTTTCTGTTTCTGAGTTGTTTCAGTTAAGATAATGGCCATTAATGCCATCCCTATTGCTGCAAAAAACATGATTTTATTTTATTTTTTATAGCTGAATAGTATCTCATGGTGTTTGCATATCACATTTTCTTTATCCAATCACATGTTGATGGATACTTAGGTTGATTCCGTATCTTTGCTATTGTAAATAATGCTGTGATAAACATAAAAACTTAGGTATCTTTTTGGTATAATAATTCCTCTTCCTTCAGACAGATACCCAGTAATACTATTTCTGGATCAAATGGAAATTCCATTTTTAGTTATTTGAGAAATATCTATACAGTTTTTGGTAGACGTTGCGCTAATTTACATTTCCATTAACAAAGGTGTAAGCATTCCCTTTTCTCCACATTTTCACCAACATCCACTATGTTTTGTCTTTTTAGTAATAGTCTTTATGACTGCTATAAGATGATATCTCATTATTTTCATTTGCATATCTTTGACAATTACTGATGTTGAACATTTTTTTCATATGCTTATTGGTCATTTATATGTTTTCTTTTTAAAAAAATGTCTTCTACTATAAAGATACATGCACAAGTATGCTCATTGCAGCACTCTTCACAATAGCAAAGACATGGAATCAACCCAAATGCCCATCGATGATAGACTGGATAAAGAAAATGTGGTACATATACACCGTGGAATACTATACAGCCATAAAAAGGAATGAGATTATGTCCTTTGCAGGGACATGGATGAATCTGGAAGCCATTATCCTCAATAAACTAGTGCCGAAACAGAGAACCGAACACCACATGTTCTCAAGTATAAGTGGAAGCTGAACAATGAGAACACATGGACACAGGGACACAGGGAGGGAAACAACACACACTGGGGTCTGTCTTAGGAGGGTGTAGGGGAGAGCATTTGGGAAAAGAGCTAATGTATGCTGGGCTTAATACCCAGGTGATGGGTTGACGAGTGCGAAAAAACACCATGGCACGTGTTTATCTATGCAACAAAACTGCACATCCTGCACGTACCCCAGAACTTAAAAAAATAATAATTTAAAAAATGTCTATTCATGTCCTTTGCCCACTTTTTTTTTTTTTTTTTTTGAGACGGAGTCTCACTCTGTCGTCCAGGCGGAAGTGCAGTGGCGCGATCTCGCTCACTGCAAGCTCTGCCTCCCGGGTTCACGCCATTCTCCTGCCTCAGCCTCCGGAATAGCTGGGACTACAGGCGCCTGCCACCATGCCCGGCTCATTTTTTTTTTTTTTTTTTTTTTAGTGGAGACGGGGTTTCACCGTGTTAGTCAGGATGGTCTTCATCTCCTGATCTTGTCATCCGCCCGCCTCGGCCTCCCAAAGTGCTGGGATTACAGGCGTGAGCCACCATGCCCGGCCCCTTTGCCCACTTTTTATTTGGAGTTAAGATAGACACTCAATACGTTGTAAAATAAAATATAGAGAGAAAGCTATTATTATGAAGCAGGAAAAACAAAACAATCAGAAGCCAAAATTAGCTAACATCTAAGGTGAAGTTTATGAAATAAGTTTTAAAATCTTATGTTAAGTTGTATCAGTTGGCCACCTTTGCACCAAAAAAATATTCTCAATACCATATTCTGACTTTTGAAGCCATACTTGTCATTGAAAAAAGAGGTGAAGCTACGTTTGAGTGTCGGGCTAGCCGACTTAATGACTATCCAGTTAGATGGCCTTGAGACAGTTCAAAGCATAAATTTCTTATCTTATTCAAGCCAAAAAAGATACCTTTCACTAAATAAAATGTGAGAAGAGTTCAATCCAATATGTTTATTCAGAACCCCAAGATGGAAAAAATGTCAGTGGAGAATACCATTGCTGGCTAAGGTAACACTGATCATCATAATCAATTAGAAAGCTTTATAGCTGACCCTACTGGCAATTGCCTGATATTTGAAAGAAATATATTTTTTCCTTAGGTAAATATTATATATCCACAAAAAAAACTTTATTGGAAGGTCTCTGCAATTAATCCCTAAAGCTCTTCTGTCTCAAAAAAATGAGTCTGAATATGTTTCCCAGTACCAGGATCCACTGCATTTCCAAAGATGCTCAAACCTATACCTCTGTCATTTCTCCACTGTTTAAATAATTATCTATTGAGTAATCACCATCCACAAACAACTTTTTAAAAGAAAAATTGTGTTATCCATAATGTGAATAATTGAAATTTTAGGATGCATCAAAATTTTCAATTTCTAGATTTCCCTTATCTTGGAATGTTTTCTTAGCATAAAATCCCCAAATATGTACTACAATGTCAAATAATAATATCAGCCTCATGCCCAATGTTGCATTTTACTTTTAATGAATGTCTCCAAAAGTTTGGTTAATACCAGCAATATGTGCTTCTTGAAATCCTACTAATATTGGGTATTTTTAAAGTAGCTAGCTTGATTTCTATTGTAACAGCAATAAAATATGGGAAAAAATACAAATAGCAAAAGCATATGACATTTGAATGCCAAGGTATGCCCCCAGTATAGAGTGGGAGAAACAAATATGACACTAGTATGTATGTATATGTACCCTTTTGATTGTAAGCACATTAGTACATCCTAGTTGAGAGAAGAAATGGATAAATTCTTTAAAGGTGCTATAGAGAGCATCATTATATTTTATACTAGTCTGCACTTATTGCACTGTAACTAGTATACTGTATTTAGTTTGGGGCATGACATTTCATCAAGACCTTTATTCTTCAGGGTGTTCTCAGTAGCAAACAGAGAAGAGGCTGAGGAGACTCACATTGTGGAATTACAGAAAAATTTATAGTACTGGGAATACATAACTTAGACAGTGAAGACTCAGAGGACATGATAATTGACTGTCAATATTTGAAGGGCTGTAGTGTGGAAGATGGAAGGGACTTGTTCTATATTACCCCAGGGAGCAGAAGGAAACCCTAGAAGGAACACTATAGGCAGAAAGCTATGATACAAGAATAATGAGGGCCTTTCTATTGATTAGAGCTAGCTACCAAAAAAATATGCTTTCCTGGAAAAGGATATATTTTTTGCCCTTGAAAACTCTCAAACATTTCTTTACATTTTCATCCAGTAAACACTGCATCAGATGTCTACTCTGTAAGACTATTAGTAAATGACTGTTAGTAAATTAGATGGTTGACTAGACACAATGACTTAAAATTTCTACGGGACTTATAATTTGTAATGTTACAAAATATCTTCAAATACATGAAGAATCTATTAGAAAAGATAGATGAGAATGTATGGCTTCAGACTGCAGGACAAAAGTAAGGTGTAGGTTTGTGTTTGTTTCTGCTTAACTCCTTTCTCGGATTTTGACTATTACCAAATGGAATCGACAATTTTAAAAGATAGGTAATTAAGTTTCTTAAAATATTCAAAAGGTAGTGACTTCCCCATCATTGGAAATGCTCCATGTGGATGACCACTGACCAGACGTGTATTACAAATGTTTATACATCAAATAATAGACAAAATAAATGGTCTCTGTATTTCTCAACATCAGAATCTATGACTTACTAGAATCTAAGCTCTCTGTGAGTGGGGAATTTGTGTTCATTGCAATAACCCCAGAAACTTGTGCCTTATAGCACAAGTTATGGAAAGGGTACCAGATCTCACATTTGCCCTTCCTTAGATTTGTTTAGCTATGTTTCTTTTTTTCCCTTTTTTCTTTATGTTTGATGTTGCTGATGACCTTTTCAGTGTATCTCTTACTAGTATCCACATCCCTAGATGCCACAAAGAAAAGTTCCAATCTTTGTCGGAAGATGTCTCCTTGATGTTCATCAACTTATTTGTGAGGGGGCCATATCACAATGCTCTTCCTCCTCTTGCCAGGCCTAGTTGCACTATTGTGGGGATGTTGCTTTATGGCAGTGCCAGATGGTGCCTTACCACATTACTCAGGACTTCTCTATTTCTCTACTGTGCACAACTCAGGAGCAGCCCTCTCAGTGCATATCAATGCACATGCATTGATCACTGATAATATTTTGTGGGCCGGGCACAGTGGCTCGTGCCTATAATCCCAGCACTTTGGGAGGCCAAGGTGGGTGGATCACCTAAGGTCAGGAGTTAAAGGCCAGCCTGGCCAACATGGTGAAACCCCATCTCTACTAAATAATAAAAAATTAGCTGGGCATGATGGTGGGCGCCTGTAATCCCAGCTACCTGGGAGGCTGAGGCAGGAAGAATTGCTTGAACCTGGGAGACAGAGGTTCCAGTGAGCTGACATTGCATCACTGCACTCCAGCCTCAGCTACAGAGCGAGACTCTGTCTCAAAAATAATAATAATAATAATAATTGTGGCAGAGTGCTAGTTGTTTCCCAGTGTTCATTCCCTTTTTCTAGAATAATAAGTGCCAGATGTTTAACTAAGGAAATGGTGACCTAGAATAAAGACTACATTTTAAACCCCCCAGCAGGAGAGTTTAGCCAGTTAAATATGACCAAATATTTGTAAGTGGAAAAGTTGTGTACATATTTCTGGAAGACTCTGGAGGTGATGGGTGTGCTTCAAATTCTCCTTCTTGAACCACAAGGTCCTCTGCTATAACTACAAAGTGAAATACTTGTGTTAAAGATGGTAAATTAAGATAATAAAAGGATCTTGAGTTCCTGCAGAGAATGGAGGAATTACGATAGACTTGAATTCACTATGTTTACATAGAAGCAAGTGAAGTTTGTCTTACTTAAGCTACTCTTACATTTACATTTATTTCACTCAGAGCCAAACCTAACACTAAAACGTACTTAATAATTTAAGAAGAATGTTTCACAAATCTGCCATGTGAACCTCAAAACAAGTCTACAAGTTAGATAAACTGTCTGATAGACACAGTGATTTTTAACTTCCAGATTCAACTTTTTTTTGATAAAGAATTCATAGTCATGACGTAGGATGCAGATCTGTAGGCTTGTGATGTAGGGCTTATATATATATACACATGCACATACACACACACACACACATATGTATATATATATTTTTTTTTTTTTCTGAAATACAACGCTTCTCCCTAGTGTTATTATCTCATCAATTGAGGCATAGCCAACATACATCCATACTATTCGGAAAAGCTTCCCTTGTTTTAGGGGTACATCTTCAAAAGGAGATAGGCGTGCTGCTTACAACTTTATACCTTTAACTCACTGGTTTTTGTTTTGTTTTGTTTTGTTTTTGAGACGGAGTCTCGCTCTGTCGCCCAGGCTGGAGTGCAGTGGCGCAATCTTGGCTCACTGCAAGCTCCACCTCCCGTGTTCATGTCATTCTTCTGCCTCAGCCTCCGGAGTAGGTGGGACTACAGGCGCTCGCCACCATACCCGGTTAATTTTTTATATTTTTAGTACAGACGGGGTTTCACCGTGTTAGCCAGGGTGGTCCTGATCTTCTGACCTTGTGATCCACCCGCCTCGACCTCCCAAAGTGCTGGAATTACAGGTGTGAGCCACCGCGCCCTGCCTAACTCATTGTTCTCAAAACCCTTGCTCGGAAGCACACACTTATTTGATTGACTGCTTTTCTTGGCATGAATGATCTGCTGCCATAATTTGCATAACTCCATATAAATACAAAAATGTTGAGATAGGATATGTTATGGTTCTAGTGGCTATATCTAGGAATAGCACATTTGGAACTGATTCTTTAGAGATGTCAGCCATACAAAGAAAAGATTGCAATCCAGTCACGTCCTGGGGCAGGCTATATGCTGACTACAGGTGGAAGTATACAGCTATCGACTGAACTTGAGAGTTTCAATTTATATGAGTGTAAGAAATATTATATCTAGTCTCTGTGTATTTTTTCCATTAGGAATGTGAGATATAGTCCAAATGATATCAATTACTTTGTGTTTCACATGATATTACTTTTTGCTATTATACTTAAATATTTCTTAGTTAAGTCTAACTATAGTATCACCATATATTTACCATTGAAGGTACAATCCCAATAGTATCATATTAATTTCATTGCTCACCCCAAAATTCAGAATTGTATCAAAGTACATTTTACTAACCATACTGTTGTCAACACTGACTGAAAGAGGCTGATTATTTTATATGACCTCTTGTGTTTAGTTTGTTTTGGAAAATTGTTTTGTTTTCCATCCTGCATTGATATCAATACCTATTCAATCAATGATGAAAACCAAATGCTGTTTTCATTGCCTGTTGATTACCATCACTATTTTCCCCAAGAAGGGATCGAATGGCTCTCATAATCCCTTTTCTAGTTATAGAAATTTAGGCTGAATTATGTGCTATTGTCTCCTAAATACAGCACTCTGCTCTGAGTCTGCATTATTAATATACTTAAAAATAAGAATAATATTGTTTAAGTAAATTGTATCAAGTTTTTTCTCCATTCAAAAGTTTTAAAACCCTGCATTCTGTTTATAGTTTATGAGTGGTTTCCTTTAAAAGGTTACAGTATTTTATTTGAGCCTATACTTTATTATTTCTATGCAGATCTAAACAGTAGCTCTGTTTCTCTCTCTATGTATATTGTAACTAATAGAAAGGTATAGAGTTGTAATATCAACTTATTAAGCAACTTCTTGTGTTATTTTCTATTGTTATTTCTCTGTGTTCTGAGCATAAACCCCAAAATACAAATATAAATATTTGTATTTTGAATCTTTAAAAGCCAAGAACATATGAGCGCATGAGTCCTTTTGGTAGAATGATTTATTTTTGGGGGGTATATAATTAGTAATAGGATTGTTGGGTTGAATGGTAGTTCAACTCTTAGTTCTTTGAGGAATCTCCAAACTGCTCTCCACAGAGGCTAAGCCAACTTACACTCCCACCAACGGTGTATCGGTGTTGCATTTTCTCTGCAGCCTCACCAGTATCTGTTATTTTTGTGTGTGACTTCTTAACAAAAGGCATTCTGATTGATGTGAGATGGTATCTCATTGTGGTTTTGATTTGCACTTCTCTGATGATTAGTGATGATGAGCTTTTTAAAAATATGTTTTTTGGCCCCTTGTATGTCTTCTATTGAGAAGTGATCATGTCCATTGCTCACTTTTTAATGGGGGCTATTACCTTTTTGCTTATTAGTTTATTTAAGTTCTTGTAGATTCTGGATATTAGACCTTTGTTGAATGCGAAGTTTGTGAAATTTTCTCCAACCCATAGGTGCATTGCAACACTATTCACAATAGCTAAACCTTGAAATCAACCTAGGTGCCTATCACTGGTTGATTGGATTTTAAAAAGTGGGACATATACACTGTAGAATATTATGCAGCCATAAAAAGGAAGGAAGTCATATCTTTTGGAGCAACATGGATGCAGCTGGAGGCCATTATTTTAAGTGAGCTAATCCAGAAACAGAAAATCAAATACTGAATGCCCTCAGTGATATGTGAGAATGAAACATTGGATATACATGGACATAAAGATGGGAAAAGTAGACATTGGGGACTACTGGAGGGAGGAGAGAATGAGGGGTAAAAGGATTGAAAAAATATTCACTGGGTACTATACTCACTATATGGGTGATGAGTTCAATTATACCCTAAATCTCGGCATCACACGATATACCTTTGTAATAATCTTTCATATATATACCCCGTAATTCTAAAACAAAATTTGAAAAAAGTAAAAAATTAAAGGCCAAGAACAGATGTTTTTCAAGATCCATCTGCCAATTACATAAGTGATCACATACCACATAAAAAAATGTCAATACTTCGCAAAAATTGGAATTATATGCAGTGTATTCTCAGAATAAACAGAAATAACAATAGAAAATAATACAAGAATTGCTTGATAATTTGAGCACTCTGGAATTAGACTCCAACTACTAAACATTATGTCAAAGAGGAAATCAAAATTGAGGTTAGAGTTCTTTATAGAAAGGTAGGTCCATGTGCACACTATATAAACAATTCATGGCATATAACCAAAGAGTCCTGAGGGGAAAATTGATGGGCTATATGTTTACAATAGAAGGAAATAGATTCTAAAATTATATACTAAAAAAGAATATAACAGTTACATATATATCAGTATTCACGTTTTATATAAATATATACATGCTTCTATGCAAACTTTATGCCAATTCCTTTGAAACTATAAATTAATGAATTTCTACGTTCCCAAAAAATTGAAGAAGTATTCAAAATAAATTTGAAAAAAATATTGAAACACAATAGAAACTAGAAAAGAAGTACAAACCAACTATGAATAGCAGATATTAAAAACATATATGTATTTCATATATGTATATATCAAATAGAACATATGTTTCTAAAATATGTGTATATGCTAAAATAAATATGCAAGAATATAATATTTGCATACTATTTAATAATTATATTTAGTCATTTGTATTTTAACATTCACAAGTATCAACCTTTTCTACAGAGCATGTAGAACGTATAATTAAATGAATAACTTTTAAATATATTGAAAAGGGCTTCATCCAATGACAGCGCGAGGAACAGACGGTTTATATATCTGTTCCATCATAGCTAATAGTAAGAGATAATTCTCATATTATTTAAACTCCCCCAAAGTCATAAGGAACTTATGAAAGTATGCTCAATTTATTTTATTTGATACAAATTTTGTATTACAAATCTTCAAAAACACAATAGTATATCAATCTCATATATGAATAAGTCATACAAATTCTAATTAGAATTAGTTTTCCTTGGTTCTGAATTTATTTCTTATTTGGAATAAAAAGAAGTGTGACATGAGAACATCATATACTATGAGCTTGTCAATCATCTTCATTATCATCCTCATGAAAGTAACTCCTATATAGCTCTCACTCCATGCCAGGCACTGTTGTATGGTTTTATATGCATTAACTCACTTAATCTTTATACCAATCATACGAGATAAGTAATCCCCATTTGTAAATTAGATAGTGAGGCTTAATAAGATTCCACAATTTTCCAAGGTCACAAAACTTTTAAGAGGCCAACCCAGGTTGCAAAGCCTGTTAATAACTATGAAAGAGGAACTTCTAAATCCACTTTGATTATGGCAAGAAAAAAAATACCCAGAACTGTAGCCACAACAAAATGAAACCCAAATTTCATGATAGGAGTAACTCTGAATTCTCTCTCTCTCTCTTTTTTTTTTTTTTTTTTTTTTTTTTTGTGATGGAGTCTCACTCTGTTCCCCAGGCTGGAATACAGTGAACCAATCTCAGCTCACTGCAGCCACTGCCTCCCGGGTTCCAGCGATTCTCCTGCCTCACCTTCCTGGGTAGCTGGGATTACAGCTGAACACCACCACACCCGGCTAATTTTTGTATTTTTAGTAGAGACAGGGTTTCACCATGGTGGCCAGGCTGGTCTCAAACTCATGACCTCAGGTGATGCGCCTGCCTCGGCCTCCCAAAGTGCTGGGATGACAGGTGTGAGCCGCCATGCCTGGCCCAAATTCTCTTAATATGATGATTACTTATCAGAAATAGCACAAAGCTCATGAATAGAGAAATGTAAAAAGCCCTAATATCATCAATAATATAAGCATGTTTGTTATAAACACATTGATTTGTTTATTTTTTTGGGAATTTTACCCAATGCTATTAAGGAATAAAAAGAGAGCTGTTGATTTTGGTTAGAAACAGGATATCTCTTCATTATTATCAAGTTATGTATTTATTACGATGAATGCTCAAGTTATTCAATGATGATAAAAATCAACAATAAGATTACTATATTGTTTAAAGGATACATTTACGACATTTGGCCTGATAATAAAAGTTAACATTCATGGAGGTAATACTGTATGTCAGACACTACTCTGATAAGTTTGCCTGTATTAATTCATTTAATTTTCACAAATACTGTGTACAATGACAACAGTTATGAATTATGCTTACAACTAGTAAGTGAATAACAATTTTTTCAGAAAAGATGTTGTTTCATGGAATATAAAATAAGTCAGGTTAAGGGTACCTTTGGGTTTGTCAGATGGGTCAGTGAACTTATGGATGGACCAAGCTTCAAGTTTTCTATATACTTAGCATGGGTCTTCCATTACAGTATTGGCACAGGAGTCCTGATATCATTCCTACATCCTTGGTGGGGAAAGGAGGAAAAGTGCAAAGATGTTTCTGCCAGCAGAATAGGACTCCTTGCAAAAGTATTACTCAGATAATTTGATGCGTATCTCTTTGATTAAGCCAATCAGAAATAAGGCTAGAAAATATGGACTTTCATTCCACACTTTGTGCACGACCAAAAATTTTTCACCCTAAGAAACAAAACAAGGGAAATAACTTGTCTAATAATGCCTAAACAGAAAGAAGGAAAGATTTGTTTTAAATTTAGAAAGTCTGATGCAAGAAGTTCTCTTGACCACAGTAATGTATTTTCAAAACCAAAAGTATATGCATAAATCAAAGATTTTTTTTAATTAAAAATATATTGTATAAAAATTATTCGTTACAGCAACCAAAGTATGAATTAATGAACACTTATTTAAAAATAGATATAAGACCAAATAATTCAAATTATAGAATTTTATTAAATTATTTGAGAGTCTTGAGTAAATGAAAAGGAGTATCATGTTCCTGAATAAACAATTAAATGTTGTGAAGAGGTCAATTTTTGTCAGATTGATTTATACATTTTAATTAGAAAAATAGAATTTGGGGAAGATCCAGTCTAGGAAGCACAAGAACCAACAAAACCAAACCAAAACAAAGAAAGAATAGCAGCATATTTTTTTGTCCCTCAATTTTAGAATTAAAGTATTAAGGTCATGACACTTATGTAATAGACTAATCGATAGCCCAGAGTAAATGTTCCAGAGAGACATGGCAGGACACTGGGAAATTTAGCACATGATAAAGTTATTAGTGAATATCATTGATCTTTAAATATAATGTTGCATACTAGAGAGAGAAATGGTAATTTATCCATAGTAGGAATTCATCAAGAAAAATAATGTCATTACAAATATTGTATGTAATATATATGTAACCTAAGATTAATGTAACATAGGTAATCCTAGACTGGTACTTGTGCTTATTCACTCATTTAGTCAATAAACATTTATTTAGTACCTACCATGTTTGCTATGCTAGGAGCATATTTTCTCCAGGGAATTGTTACTTGAGGGAAGAAAGGCCTTATAATCACATGTGACACACAGCTACAGAGCACAGTAAGAGTAAAAAGTTAAACTTAACACTGGAACTTTTTATTCTATTAGTACATAAAATGCATAGCTAGTTCCCTTGCTAAAATTATCTTCTTTGTCAAGTTTATCTAGTAGCATAGTCATGTAACTAGGAGATATCCAAGATTTATCTTTCTCTTCACACATGTGGAATTAAAGAACTGGAAAGAGATTTTACACACATGTGAGATTAAAGAACAGGAAAGAGATTTTATGCAAAAGCAAATTGATGGGATTTTCTTTTACAGCAATTGTTTACAAAGAGGAGTAAGTAGTGCAATCAAGCAGAATTTTGCCTTCTAACAAAGCAATTGATTTTTCATTAAAATCATTGTGAAAAAGAAAATTGCCTTAACCAAATATTTTAGTCTAATGTAAACCTACAACTATAATTACTGAAAGAGAGAAAAAGCAAGTCATAATGTCACTTTAATTTTTTTGCTCAGCTGTGTCTGGTTCAGATCTTCTGATATTTACATTAAATCCTTAAAAATTATTATTGAGGATAAAGCATCCTTTGAAGCTATCAGATCCTTCTGTACCAAGACACATACACAGTCAATCATTGTTTGTTATTTTTTTCTCGTGATGATTCTGGTAATAATGATATAATTTTTGCACAAATTGTGTCATAATTTTGCTGATAGATCATCATATTTGTACAGTATGCCAAATGGCAATACTCAGATATCTTACATTTTACTTTTTATATTTTTTTAGCTTTTGGATAAAGCTGTTTTTAATGTAATAAATGCAAATCGAGCTCAAGTTATTTCATTATGAATTGATAAATGTGACAATGATATTTAAGTTACTGTGTATTGGCCATTATAGTAGCATTGTGTTTTACATGAATATTCTGATACTCAGAAAAATTTGTTTTTTTTATTATGCAGATAGAGAAAATACTAGAAACTAAATCCAAGAATATATGTTGCTTCTATGATTGTATTTCTAAGCCTATTGAAATTTATATAGTCTTTTTCTTCATTCTGTTTATTAGCATAGTAAGATTATTTTAATTAAATTAATATTTACATATAACAAGAGTTACACAAAACAAGATTTACATGGAATTAAATGCAGATTTTTAACTCTGAGTTTAATGAGTTTTAACAAATATGTACACCTAGATGAGCAAGACCTCAATCTATGTTTAAATTTTTATCACTTTAGAAAGTTATTTCATGCTCCTGTCCAAACTCTTTCCTTCATACAAATACTTTTCTAATTTATGCCACCATAATTTACTTTTACCTACTTATAATTCATAAAAGTGAAATCATATAGTATGTGCTATTTTGTGTTTGACTTTTTTTCTCAATATAGTGTTTTTGGTATTCATTAAAGTTATTTCAAAGATTATTTGTGCATTAATTTTTGCTGAGCAGTATCCCTTTTTTGACTATAGTTTGGACCTATTATGAATAAATCTGCTATGATTAATTACACAAAAGTCTTTTTGTGGACATAAGTTTTGATTTCTGTTGGATAAATAACTAAATGTAGAATTGCTAGATAAAAGAAGGTTAACTTCATAAGGAATAACATAAGCTTTTCTGAAATGTTACATAATATGATACTTCACTAGCAATATGCCATTATTTCTATTGTCCAATATCCTCACCGACATTTGAAATGTTCACTCTTTTTTATTTTAGCCATCTTGGTTTGTTAAAGGGTTGTCACACTGTGATTTTAATATGCATTTTTCTTATGATTCCTGATAATGAGCATCTTTTAAGGCAATTCTTGGCCATTTTTTATCTTCTATTGTGAATATATTTTTAAAGAATTTCCCCTTTTTCTTTTAGGCTGGATTGTTTGTCTTTTTATTATTGATTTGTAAGAGTTATTTACATGTTCTGGTTACAAGTTGTATTTTCTCCAAATCTGTAATTTAGATTATCATTTTCTTAATAATTTTCTTTGAAGATCAAAGTTTCTTATGTTGATAAAGTTTGAATTTATGATTTTTATACTTAATATTTTATTCAGTTTGAAACACCATAGATTAATTCAAAATCATGAAAACTTACTTCTGTTTTTTTCTCTATCTGTATTATTAGGTTGGTGTAAAAGTAATTGTGGTTTCAGACCGTGAATTTTAAATCATTATAACTAGGCTCAAAAACATCTTTATTAATCAAATTATGAACCATGGCAATTAACGCATTTTTGCCAACAAGAAATAAGTTTGTTTATTCCTGTAGCATAAAAATCCGTGCCTTGGAATTCAACGAACTGTTGGAAAGCATTTTGTGCATCTTGCTGGTTGTGGAAGTGTTTTCCCTGAAAAAAATTGGTGAGATGCTAGAAGTGGTGGATGGTGGGCGACAGGTCAGGTAATGCGGCAGCTGAGGCAAAATTTCTAGCCCAATTCGTTCAACTTTTGAAGTGTTGATTGTGTGACGTGTGATCGGGCATTGTTGTGGAGAAGAATTGGGCCCTTTTCTGTTGACCGATGCCGGCTGTAGGCCTTGCAGTTTTCATTGCATTTCATTCATTTGCTGAGCATACATCTCAGATGTAATGCTTTCGCTGGAATTCAGAAAGCTTCAGAGGAAGAGAATGGCAGCAGACCACCCAACAGTGACCATTCATTTTTTTGTGCAAGTTTGGCTTTGGGAAATGACTTGAAGCTTCTTCTCAGTCCAACCACTGAGCTGGTTGTCGTTGGTTGTCTTTTAAAATCCACTTTTTGTCGCACATCACAATCTGATCGAGAAATGATTCATTGTTGTTGTGTAGAATAACAGAAGACAACACTTCAAATGATGATTTTTTTTTATTTTCACCCAGCTCAGGAGGCACCCACTTATTGAGCTTTCTCACTTTTCCAATTTGCTTTGAATGCCAAATGACTGAAGAATGGTCAATGTTGAGTTCTTGGCATCTTCCAGCATAGTTGTAAGAGGATCAGCTTTGATGATTGCTCTCAACCGGTCACTGTCAACTTCTGACAACTGGCCACTACACTCATCTTCAAACCTCTCATCTCCTTTGCAAAACTTCTTGAACCACCACTGCACTGTACATGTACATTTGTTAGCAGTTCTTGAGCCAAGTGCATTGTTGATTTTACGAGTTGTCTCTGCTGCTTTGCAAAGTATTTTGAACTCAAATTTAAAAAAAAGGCTTGAATTTGCTTTTTGTCTAACATCATTTCCATAGTCTAAAATAAACATAATATAAGCAGCAAGTAATAAGTCATTTGCAAAAAACATAAAATGAGAAATGCCCCTTAAAATAATGTATAACAGGCTGGTGTGGTGGCTCATGCCTGTAATCCTAGCACTTTGGGAAGCAGAGGCAGGCAGATCACTTAAGGTTAGGAGTCTGAGACCAACCAGGCCAACATGACGAAACCCCGTCTCTACTGATAATACAAAAATTAGCGGGTATGGTGGTGCATGGGACTGTAATCCCAGCTATTCAGGAGGCTGAGACAGGAGAATCGCTGGAGCCTCGAAGATAGAAGTTGCGGTGAGCCAAGATCATACCACTGCACTCCAGCCTGGGTGACACAGTGAGACACTGACTCAAAAAATAAAAATTAAAAATAAAATAAATGATGTATAACATAATTGCATTTATTTAAGAATGTATTCCAATATCAAACACAAATTCCAACAATGCAAAAACAGCAAATTATGTTTGCACACACTTCATATAATTTTAGCCCTAATAGTTAAGTCCATGACCTGTCTTGAATTAATTTTTGTGTATGTTGTGACATAGTGGTAAAAATTTTTCTTTTGTTGTTGTTCGCTAAATATTCCGTTGTTTCTATATCAATTATTTAAGAGATTTTCTTTTTTCCTTGTAATTTTCTCAGTTCTTTGGTCAAAAAGCAATTGACTACAAAAATATTACTTATATTTATTTTAGACTATAATATTTAAATAAATAAATGGAAAAAATAATTAAATAAGGGCTCTTATTAAATTATGTTTACTAGTATTTTAAGTACCTGCACTAAGCCCTGTAACCTGTAAACTTGAGATACTACTCAGTCTGAAATGAATTTACTGAGGGAAGTAGTTAGTAGTGCTAATTCATAAAAATGCCTATTATTCTTTATCTTGATTAGAAAAGCATAATGGACTTCCTTTGAATTCTTATAGCTCTAATAATTGCCCCCTCAATTATATATATATTACCAAGGACCAAATATGGAGACTACAGTTCTTACAAATATACAGGTTGAATACTGTTAAGACATAAGGCAAATATTGAAATCCAAGTTGAAAAACACTTTTATAAAGTTACAGATAAGTGAAGACATAATAATATCATATATAAATAAAAACAAATAATACAAAATTACATTTTTTTCTGAGTTGATTGAAAATTTCAGTTTCAATTCAGTGCTTCTCGTTTTTTGTAATAAAATCAACATTTAACGTATATGGTTTGTACCACCTTTAGAACCATGTAACATTTGGGAAATTTTTTTCATACTTAAGAAAATCTAGTCAAAAATTTTGTGTGTAGGATTTGGCCAGGTGTCATTTAAGAAAAGCTCAAAAACTTTTAATTGCTGTGTTCAAATTTCAGATGCCACATTAGTGTCAATGTAATGGGAAGCAGAGCTGGTGAGCCTCTTAACTAAGCAAGGGCACGAAATTCATCCAGGGGATGTGACAGATGAGTGCTTAGCAAATGTTACACCAGCCAGGATATTTTAGCACATGACATCGTATTGTCTGACTAATTATGGGATAGCTCAAAGTAGAGGTTTGTGCTGGTAATCAGGAACCAGAATCAGTGGAAAGCTAATTGTAGGGTCAGATTGAACATTTGGAGGTGGTAGCTATGTCCTGATTTATTCACTCAGATGAGAACACAGTAAAAAAGGATCAATCATGCTACTGAGCAGATAAACTACAACCTTGATTTTACAAAGGGAGAAAAGAACATGGTCTTTGTGTATAAGTGGACAAACTTTTTAATTGTTGTGTTGAATCAAACACAAAATAGTTACTTCCATTTTGTATTTTAAAGTAAAAGATCATATAATAAACAGTTATGTTCTTTTCAAAGGGTGTACGTATGTATTGTATGATAAAAAATAAAACTTAAAGAGAAAGTGAATTTTGACAAAAGTATTGAGAAGAATATGACAATTTTATTACCATTAAACAATATTTCTTTTTTTTCTTTTTTCTTTTTTTTTTTTTTTTTTGAGACGGAGTCTCGCTCTGTCGCCCAGGCTGGAGTGCAGTGGCGCGATTTCGGCTCACTGCGAGCTCCGCCTCCCGGGTTCACGCCATTCTCCTGCCTCAGCCTTCCCAGTAGTTGGGACTACAGGCGCCTGCCACCACGCCCGGCTAATTTGTGTTTTTTTTTTTTTTTTTTTTTTTTTTTGTATTTTTAGTAGAGACGGGGTTTCACCGTGTTAGCCAGGATGGTCTCGATCTCCTTACCTTGTGATCTGCCAGCCTCAGCCTCCTGAAGGATTAAACAATATTTCTTAATGACATTTTCATCTTGGCACTAGAGCTATGTTGGGATGCTTGGTTCATAGATGGGAAAGGCAACTTCTTGTTACCATGTACAAGGAGACTATACATATCCCATGATTCTTTTGAATGACATTATATAAAATATTAACCAAAAGTGTAGCACAGTCCAAAGTTTGCCAGCTGTTTACCAACGCAAAGAATGAGAGCATTAACGAAATAATTGAAGGAACAGAGAAGGCAATGTTAGAATGCCTACACTTCCAGCCTGTATTCTGAAACTGAAAGAACTAAAAGTATTTTAAGAAAAGGGAAGAAAGATGAAAATGAGTTTCTAAAGAGTGAGAATGGTATTTTCAGATGTTTAAGAAATTATCACAGAGCATCATCATTAAATTAATTCTGCAGTTATTCAAGAAGATGAAATAAAAATGACTAGAAAAATTATGTGGATAACATTTGTAACTCTCTATCATGCAAATAGAGATTTGTAAAATCTATCATGTAAAATAAGAGATTATCCTTCTGTGGATGATAAAGTCCTCACTTATTGAAGAAAATCAAATCAATTTTTTATAAATATAATGTAGGAATATTGATATTTGAATCAGATACCTTCTCTGTTATTCAGGAAGCCCAGTAGTTGTCACCTACAGCTGACATGGAATGAAGTAGGAGGGAAGCTGGCTAGCAGAGCTCTGTATCCTCATACTCATTCAAATTTTTTTTGTCCTCTCCAAATAGTACTTTGCTAGCTGGTTTCCATTTTCTATACTAGATTACACACATTTACTTTAGTTGTAATGTATATCTACACCTAAAAATCGTATTAAAAACTAAAAAACAGGACAATGTCCACAATGTAATCACACTCTGAAAGCCTATCAAGTTATCATTGCAGCCAAGGTTGGAAACACCGTGGAAGCAACCGAAAAAAGGGTTCTATCTAAAACCCACCCATGTCGGCTCACAGAATCTTCTTATGGAGCTCGAGAGTGAATCATGAGACAAAAGAGCAGCTGGGAACTGAGCTTCCTCTGATAAATCTTTTGTACCCTGAGCACATTCACTCCTGAGTGTCTAGCCTTCCTATTTTCACACACTTTCTCTAGGTATATTACAAGAAAAAAAATTAAAATTAAATAAAAAACAGAATCATCCAGGTAGTTTGATTGCCAAGTTCTTCAGTTTACGGGTATATTTCAGTTGGCAAACCGGTACGTAGATCTGTATTGTCATATAATGTCTAAATTACTTGGCCTCGTGTTCATCCTTCTTCTACCTCAGAAATTTTTATAAAGTTTTCATTAATATTCAAGTATGTTACACAAACTTTGGAAGCCTCTGTGTGATGTGTAGGAAATGTCTGCTTACTAAATGTAGTTAGAGCAGTATCTGGAAATCTGGAACTCTTATCACTTTCAATGAATCTGGTGATGAGTTAGTTAGAAGTAATGATCAGGAAAGTTCTTCAAAATATCCTTTCAAATATACCGACAGCGTCATACTTTACTGTTAATACTGTATTATGCACCTCCTTCTCCAAATCCTTAAGTTGGAGCCCTAACTCCCAATGCTACTGTATTTGTTGACAGGTTAAATAAGGTCCTCAGAATGGGGCCCTAATCCAATATTAAAACTGATCTTCTTATAGGAAGATGAAGAAATACCAGGGATGTGCATCACAGAGAAAAGGCCACGTGAAGATGCAACTAAATGGTGTCCATCTACAAACTAAAGAGACAGGTCTTAGGAAAAACTAAACCTACCAGGTTCATCTTGGGCTTCCAGCCTTGAGAACTAGGAGAAAATATGTATCTGTTGTTTAAGCCGCCTAGTCAGTGGTAGTTTGTTACAGCAGCCCTAGCAAACTAATAAATCTACACAGAACAAAGTAATATTTTATTCCAACATAACGTAAAAAACCTTGTACATAAGTTTTCCTCCTGGATTGAGAAACTAGAAAATGAAGAAGGCATAGGGGTAAGTCCTAGACTCTATTCTCAGTGATATAGAGAACTTGATTCTGAGCTATATGCATTGGTATCACTGCAGGTCAAGGATATGTGGAGGAGTTTGAACACATTAAACTATAACATCTGATGCGTTTGCTGAAGATATTAGTGAACTTATAAAAATTCATAATTTGGACAGTGGCAATGTACAGTTGACTCTACTAACAACACTTAATACAATTCATTCTGTACCAGGTGTCAAAAAGTTTACCGTAAATGTTCAGAAGTGATTTGTTTTTGTTCCTCTTTTTCTCTTTTTTTTTTTTTTGAGATGCAGTCTCACTCTGTCACCCAGGCTGAAGTGCAGTGACACAATCTTGGCTCACTGCAACCTCCACCTCTCAGGTTCAAGTGACTCTTCTGCCTCAGCCTCCCAAGTAGCTGGGACTACAGACACATGCCACTACACCCAGCTAATTTTTGTATTTTTAGTAGAGATGTGGTTTCGCTTTTTTGGCCGGGTTGGTCTTGAACTCCTTACCTCAGGTGGTCTGCCCGCCTCGGCCTCCCAAAGTGCTGGGATTACAGGCGTAAGCCACAGCGCCGGACCAATTTTCTTAAGTCAAAACAGCAACTGATGAATGTATATTGTGCTTCCATATATGTGCTTATATATATTATTTATATATTATATATATGCATACATATTATGTTTCTATGTACATATCCAATAGCAATATTTTATATATATATGAAACTTGTTGAAATAGTATATACCTATTACAGTTAAGGTATATTTATTTATTACAAATTAACATTATCTTATAGTTAGCACCAAAAGTATTGTCTAGATGAGATATAAAATCCAGTGTCTACTTAAACTCTCTAATTGTTCAATTACTCTGTATCTAAGCAAAAATAATATTAGTCAGGTTAATATTTTATTTTTCCTCATACTTATGATTTTCTGTATTGATTGTACCTGAAATATGCTTAAGTTTTTCTTGGTATATTTTTACTATACATGTATCTATAAGTATATGTGAAATATACATTCTCTATATGTTCATGTGAATATAAAAGCATTGGTTGATCCTAAACTGATGCCAAATAATGAATGAGGATGTGCTCTGTTATCTGCTGAACGAATGGTCACCAAAAATATATTCCATAACACAGTCTAAATATTTTTTTACAGTTGTTAATAATAAAGGCTTGCAGAGTAAAACTCTAGACTTTTCCTTTGGTAACACACCTTCTCCAAGATAACAGATAGTATCACAGTAACGAAGTTGTCTCTCTAGTAATGAAAGGGCATTAACCATGTGAGAGTATCAACTACCTTTCTCTCATTCTACTTTTCTCAGCATCCTTGTCTCTTACAGTTGTGACCAGGCACAGCTGAAGCATGCTGAGCTGCAGGGAGAGAACTATAAAGATCCCCAGGAACACAGCCACTACTAGCGGGTCTCTAGGCATCTACACATCTCTAGAGCAATGACGTCCCAAGTGTTCTGTCTGTCCGATAAGCAGGTGGCTCATACCAGATGGCAGGATGCATTATGGACATTTTGCTAATTATATTTCTAGCCAGTGGCACCCTGGAGTATCTATGGAATATGTGTAGGAGATTTTAAAATCCTCTGGAGTATCTAAAACACATTTTGATGATAAATAGAAGCTATAGGGCATGTGAGTTGTCCTGATCACATATTTTTTTCCAAATGAAACTTTTGGTTATATATTTCTGAAGAACTTCAGAAGCCCTAGACTCCTTAAAGTCCTTGGAGAGTCTCTTTCAGTGAATCATGCTTTTACAGACAAATGAAACAAACACGAAATCCCTCCACAAAACTTACTGCACTGTAACTCCCATGTGAATTTCCTATTTTATGTAGTGCCCAAATTGGTTCTTTCCCATAGAAACACTGGATAGACTCTTTCAGAAAGCTCACTCCTAATCCACAATTACAGAGTTTTCATGAGATCCTTGTCTTACCTGAAGAAAATATATAAATTAACGTTAAAAATGTTTAAAAATCTAAATAATTCTGCTAGTAATTTACCACCTGAGTGGTAATAATTACCACTCTGCAATAATTCAGAGTGCAGTAAATTTTTGAATGAAAACCAGTAAGAATATTTTAATCATTAGACAGAATTAGACTTATATTTCTTAGTATTCCTCACTAGATTATATTCCAATGCATTGTATTTTGTTTGTTTCTTTGTTTGTTTAGACAGAGTCTCACTCTGTCACCCAAGCTGGACTACAGTGGCATAATCTCAGCTCACCGCAGTCTCTGCCTCCCCATTTCAAGCCATTCTCATGCCTCAGCCTCCTGAGTAGTTGGGCTACAGGTGTGCACCACCATGCTTGACTATTTTTAAATTTTGGGGGGAATTTTAGTAGAGATGGGGTTTCGCCATGTTGGCCAGGCTGATCTCAAACTCCTGACCTCAAGTGATCCACCCACCTTGGCTTCCCAAAGTGCTGGGATTACAGGCCTGAGCCACCATGCCCAGCCCATTCAGAGACATTTTCTTATCCCTTGAAATGTTTTAATATTAAAATAAAGAGCTATTTTATCTTAAAAATATGACTTTCAGTTGTCTGTTTGTATAGCCTGGATTTTTTTGAGATAAATGAAACTTTCTCCTTTGTTAAAAAAAAAACTAAATAAAAATAAAAATAAATAAATAAAAATATGAATGTATTGAGTAGTATACACTCTACTGAATTTATAATTATAAAAAAACAAGGGAGAAAGAAACACATACACTTAAAAAGACTAGGGAAGACTGCAATAATTGATGGTAAAGGAAGGGAAGATGAATTTCTAAAATTGGAAAAAAAGGTAAAATATGTTTAAAAATGTGATTTAAAAATGTTTTAACACACAATAACATAGATGTGAATATCATTCAGTCACAAACATCGATATACAAGTAAACTTTATGTGAGACCTATACTGAAAATCAATGTAAAATATGTTAAGGAAAAGAATCCAGAAGATGCCTATACCTTTTACATAAAAATCAACATCGACCTCAAAGTATGTTTTATTTTCTTTAATTGATATTGTCTTTACTCACCAAATGATTATGTTGAAAATATAAGCTCTCACATAGGTACTGTATTGACCAAAATATGTCCTCGAGAGAAATTCAGCAGCAGCTCCAAAGATGAGTTACAACAGAAATCTAGTTAACAGGATAAGGGTTACTTGTGTTGGTGTCTACAGTTAGTCCTGGGGCTGCGTTTCTATGAACTCCACACATGTGAAAATGGAGACAAATATTAGAGTGATGTGTCAACAAGACAACGAACATGAGGCTTACTGACACCACCAGAAGCTTGGAGAGAGGCATAGGAGATTTTCTTCAGAGGTTCCAGAAGAAACCAATACTGCTACCACTTCGATTTCAGGCTTCTGGCTTCCAGGACTGTAAGAGAAGTTTCTGTTTTGAGCCACTCAGTTTGTGGTGCTTTGTTATATCCGCCCTAGTAACCTAATAAATATAATACCTAGACCCAGATTTGTTCTACTTAAAACCTAACTGATGGGGTGAAGGATGATGTGGTCTTGTCTAAATATACAATTTTACATATTATACTTGATCTGAAGCTGATAGTCTAAGTGGCAATCCATTTTTTAAAAATTCAACTTTCTTCTGTTCAGATAAAAAAATTCATAGAATGAAATTATAGAATTAGTGTTAAAGCTGTATAGATTTGTTCAGAAGAAGCCATCACCCCTTATTAAACATGAGCAGGGTGATATGGCTTGGCTCTGTGTCCCCACCCAAATTTCATACAAATTGTAATCCCCGCTTGTGGAGGGAGGGACCTGGTGGGAAGTGATTGAATCATGGGAACGGTTCCCCCATGCTGTTCTTGTGATAGAGAGGAAGTCCTCATGAGATCTGATGGTTTTAAAAATGGTAGTTTCGATGACAGAGAGGATGTGGAGAAATAGGAATGCTTTTATGCTGTTGGTGGGAGTATAAATTAGTTCAACCATTGTGGAAGACAGTGTGGAGATTCCTCAAGGATCTAGAACTAGAAATACCATTTGACCCAGCAATCCCATTACTGGGTATATGCCCATAGGATTATAAATCATTCTACTATAAAGACACATGCACATATATATTTATTGTGGCACTGTTCACTATAGCAAAGACTTGGAACCAACCCAAATGCTCATCAATGACAGATTGGATAAAGAAAATGCTGCACATATACACCATGGAATACTATGCAGCCATAAAAAGGATGAGTTCATGTCCTTTGCAGGGACGTGGATGAAGCTGGAAACCATCATTCTCAGCAAACTATCACAAGAACAGGAAACCAAACACTGCATGTTCTCACTCATAAGTGCGAGCTGAACAATGAGAACACATGGACACAGGAGGGGAACATCACACCCCGGGGCCTGTCGGGAGGTGGGGGGCTAGGGGAGGGATAGCATTAGGAGAAATACCTAATGTAGATGACTGGTGGATGGATGCAGCACACCACCATGCACGTGTATACCTATGTAACAAAACTGCACGTACTGCACATGTACCCCACAATTTAAAGTATAATTTAGAAAAAAGAAAAAAATGGCAGTTTCTCCTGCACTCTCTCTCTTCTGCCAACTTGTGAAGAAAGTGCTTGCTTCCCTTTCACCTTTCACCATTATTGTAAGTTTCCTGAGGCCTCTCCAGCCATGCAGAACTGTGAGTCTATTTAACCTCTTTTGTTCATAAATTACCCAGTCTCCAGTAGTATCTTTATAGCAGCGTGAGAAGGAGTAATACACAGGGGTTATATATTCATTGATGTGGAATCATAGTTGTATTACTCAGGGTTCCCTAGAAAGACAGAGCTAATAATGTGTGTGTGTGTGTGTGTGTGTATAAAATATTAGTTTATTAAGTATTAACTTATGTGATCAGAAGATCCCACAATAGGCTGTCTGCAGGCTTAAGGAGCAAAGAGAGCCAGTCTGAGTCTCAAAACTGAAGAACTTGGAGTCTGACGTTCGAGGGCAGGAAGTATCCAGCACAGGAGAATATGTAGGCTGGAGGCTAGGCCAGTCTCCCTTTTCATATTTTTCTGCCTGCTTTATATTCACTGGCAGCTAATTAGATTGTTCTCACCAGATTAAGAGTGGGTCTGCCTTCCCCAGCCCACTGACTCAAATGTCAATCTCCTTAGGCAATGCCCTCACAGACACACTGAGGATCAATACTTCGCATCTCTCAATCCAATCAAGTTGACACCCAGTATAAACCATCACAATAGCTTTCATGCTAAATCCTAGTTTCTACTTTATGCCACCAAACTGACTTCATTTGAGAATTTAATTGCCACCAGTAGATTTAAGAATAAAGACTTACGGTGACAAGGGTTGGAGAGTGGCATAAAAAAAAAGAATGAAAAAAATGTTAAAAACACCACTCAGGAACATGGTCAGGTAAGACAGGTCCTCTGGAGTTCTGTGAGACTCTTCAGTATAAAAGAACTTGGTCCCGAGGAGAAGGCTTTCATTTCTACCTTTCTACTTTATTACCGAATTTCAATGTCGTTAGAGGTTTTACTATTAATATGTGTAACATCATAGGAATTATCTGAAGAACGAAATCAGGGGCCAGTTTTTGTTACTTCCAAATTAGTTACGTTAAACCTAACAATGAGTTGATCTTTAGAAAGAAATGAATACAGAGAATGAAGCAACACCATGGAAAGAAGAAGAGCAACATTGGTTTTGGCTCATTCCTTTTCACTGCCTATCCCAGATAATATCCATAAATTCAAAAAAGAAATTCTTCCCAGCATTTATTCCTGTTTCTGATAGAAAAGGACACCACATCTAAGGTTCAGGGCAAAGTATGCCTAGCAGTAAGATTTGTACAGGCTGGGGCACAGGTTCCAAAAAGAGCTCTGCATCTGTTTACTGATACTAGAGTTGTCATTGTGAATAAGAATTTCTGGAGTTGGTATATGAGTCTGTATTCTTAGAACTTCTTTTGTAATTGGGATTAACAGCCTGCTTAGCTAACTACGCTTCCAGTGATCCCCATTACTTCCTGTCCTCATTCTACATTCTGATGAGGCAGCTATTCAAACAAATGCATAATTATACTGTTAAATGTTGAATAAATGATGTAAAGAAAAAATAATAAAAAGTAATACATTAATAATTATTGAATTAACTGTAAAATTAATGCATGGAACACATCACTTAATTTTGGATAATGGTTTCATTTATTAAAACTTAACAGAGTTTTCAGTACATGTGCCACACACTGCTACGTGCTTAATGTATATTAATCTATTTAATATTCAGAACAGTCTTATGAGGTAACTATTACTATTAGTTTTACTTAGTATGAGGCTATGTAGCTTATAAATAGGAGAATATGGATTTGGCCCCAAACTCAGTATTTTCTTTGAACTTTGCTATAACAGTTCTATTAAGTGTTATGCAATTAATAATCAACAAAGTTAAAATTAGACTGTTTCCTCTTAAAATTAGGTATTCTAATACATTTTTTATCATATTGACCACTTTTCCAGTACGATGCATGGATAGCAAAAGAGCCTTCCAACAGAGAGTAAAAATGAATCTCAGCTCTGAACTAAGAAGAGAAACTCATTTGCATGGAAATTTACATAATGATGACAAAATCCCTCTTCCCTAACTTGTTTTATTAATAATATGGTGTGTCGATAGAATTATTTTTAAAACCCATAGTTACATGTAGCTAGTTTAATGAAAGATATCAGGCTGAAACCTCATGGAAGCTGTAACTGTACCCTAACTTTATGCTTTTTTAATTAAAATAAGTGTTATGCTCATTCCAAAAATGGATCCAATTTGACATGGGTCCTCTCCTACCCTTCACAATTGATTTATATTTTATAACCAGGGAATTCTGCCCTGACTATAAAATAGGAAACATAGTATTTAATACTGCATATTAATAGGTATAATTGAAATTTCTATAAATGTTTTCCATAGTATTGTTTTAATTACTTCATTATACTCAATATTGTAAAAGGAAATCAAATGATAAGAAAATAAATTAATGTCACAGAATTATAAAAGAGAAATGCTAGCAAGATATTTTCCAGTTCTATTACCCCATGGAGACCAATTTTGTATACTTTTAAATCTCCACATTCTTGTACAATGTTAAATCTCAGAATAAGTTTTGAATCACTGAAAGCCCTCCAATTTCTTTTGACTTTCAAACATTGCTAATACCTGAATAACACATAAAGATATTTTCTGATACAGATTAGAAGTGTTGGTTATATTTTTATTGTAACTTTAGGAAATGCAATATTACTTAGCAATATGTTGATTACTTAAACAGATTATTTTGTCAGTTATACATCTACTTTTTCCCAACCAGACCAATAAATAAAATTTTGTTTCTTATAAGATGGACTTCATAAAAGTCAAATGAATTTCTTTTTTTTAGAAAAGAGAAAAGTTTCAGGAAACAGAACACTCGACTTCAAAAATTAATTTGGAGACAATCATTAATAATGCAAACTTAGCAACACATATCACCTTAAATCTGGTTACCATATATTTGCTTCTATAATACCAGCTTTCTATTTGCTTCTATGATTTTTGACCTTGGCATGCAATTATGCCACTATTTCTGCAATCCAAGGTTTATCTCAAAGGTTGAGCAAATAAAGAAATAAAAATTGTGAATGGAAGAAAAAGCAAAACAGCAGTAAAAATATTCAAAGACTAAATTAAAAGAGACAGAAAACCTTTTCAACACAATAAAAATGAAATCATAGTAAGAAGTAGTCACTTTGCTTGTATCACTTTGGCATCCATAGTGACAAGTGTCTTTATTCCTAAAAGAGTTTATTACTCTCATAATGTAATGGTTTCTGTTAGAAAAAAAAAATCCATGCCTCATTACTTTCAATCTCATTTGTTGCTCCATGTCATGCATTTAAGAAAATGAAAGCACATTAAAATGCTCACATATCAACATAACCAGTTATGGAATTTCTAGCTGGATTGTACCTAAGGTATTGCAATTTATTAAATCAGTTGGGAAAAGCAAATTTATTTTGTAATGCAATGAAAAATATTAAGCACATTTTCTGCACTTATATCTTATGTTACCTTACAATGCACACAGGTGCTTAATGGAATTATTTTTGACAATATAAATAATGTAAAGTAAAATAATAAAGAGCACATTATTAACAAAATTATCTAATTTGGTAATGACATTTCAAATAATCATATGGTTTTGTAATGTTGGAAGTTACCAGAACACCAAATTTGCTTTGTAAATTCATAATGTTTGGTCTTTTTAATTTTCTTTTCTATACATGTTTGAATTACATCAGGCATTATATTTGGATAATATATTTTAGGGGCCAAGGACACTAATAAGTAATATGCATATCTTCACCCAAGTTCAAAACTATTTAAATGATTTATTAGATAGATGAGTATTAAATATTGGCATAAGTATATACGAGGTTAATTTGAGGATGGTGTCTTGATCTTCAGCTGCATCTGGGCTCCTGATACCTATCTTCTAATTTGAGCTTTCTCCTACAAACCTGGATACTTCCCTTTTCAGAGATACAACCCATTCTTTTAAGCATTCTCGGTAGACAGACTGGTTCAAAAGAGAAGCCAAAAAGATAGAACAACAAATGCCCAATTCATCATTAAGAGACGCAGCCACTGTAGAGTAAAACCATCTGCCATTAACCTCTCCTGCTTTTCACTCTTGTAAATTTCAAGCCTAACAAATAAACCTTTGATGAGCAAGATGTGGCTGACCTTAGGGCCAGAGATACGAAGTTTATCAGAATTGTCAGAAATCACGGGCTAGCCTTCCAATGGCAAACACTAAAGTGATCTACTTCATGTATTCTCTTAGGAACACTGTCTGTCTTTGCTCATCCCTAATGAATTGGCTGATGAGGAAACAAGGATACTTTTTCTTTGTTACTTTGCATTTGCTTAGCCTCTGTCCCCTATCTAAGCCAGGGACCTAAAGGAGAACCTGAAAGTTCTCCTTCTTGGATGAAATCTTTGAGACACTCTAATGTAAGCTGCAATGACCTGAGAACCACATAATGCAATCAGTGAGGGATAATTGCCTCAGCTGTAGACAAAATACAGTATAGTTTAGTACACTGACGATTCCACAAACATGACCTCCTTGACATGTTGAAGATTCAGGCTGTATGACTATGATATAATTATGATATATTAACCTCAGCCAGGGCATTTATGTTCTCTCCATAAGCTCTAGCCGCAGCAGAAGTGGTGTGGCAGCAGAAGAAAGCAGCAATTAGTAAACAAATATCAATGCAAAGGCCTTCAAGGAAACCTAAGAAATTGAAATCTGTGAGCTCATTCCAAACACCTACAGGTTTCAGTGCCTTTTTTAGAGAGAAAAGAAGCTGCAGGGGTAGATGGGAGCAATAGGGAAAAAGTGATGTGTATGTGTCTACTACAGCAGTGGTCAGCAAACTACTGCCCAGGACTAAATCTGGCCTTTCCTCTGTTTTTGTGGAAAAAGTTAACTTAGAAACAATCATGCCTATTTGTTTAGGTGCAGTATTTCCTTTGGATGCTTTTACACTACAACAGCAGAGTTGCTTATTTGTGACACAGACTGTATGGCTAGTCAAGAAGAAAATATTTACTATCTGGCATTTTACAGAAAACATTTGATGATCCCTGGTCATCAAATGGACATAGCTGCAAAGAATGGGGCGATACTATGAATTGACTTATCTCTGAGAATGTTAGAGTTCTACACAACTCGAGCACACAGAAAAGGTTTTATTTTTGAAAAGTTTATAAGCATGTTTGAAAAGTGGATAATTACGCAGGAATATATCAGAAAGATCCATACATCCAACAATGACTTTAATTCAAATACCTCTCCAGAATAAAACCAGTCTGCAAATATGTACTAAGTATCTCTTCAGCTGCAGACCTTGTCCTAGTTACAAGTGTTCTGCTAGTGAATAAGTCAAGTACTATCTCAATGTGAATGTAGCTTTTATCCAGGGGAAAACAGAGAAAAATAAACACATCGATAATTTATATTTGTAGGTCCAAAGCAGAAAATATAGCAGGACAAGGAATAACCTGAGAAAGAGTAATATATTGGGCATATCACACTCATCACACAACATAGGATCATGCCCACTGAGCCCAGCTGAACACTTGCCAGCCCTCAGATATATAGGTGAAATGAACACGCTATTTTTTTTCTTTTTTTTTTGAGATGGAGTCTCACTCTGTCGCCCAGGCTGGAGGGCAGTGGCGCGATCTCAGCTCACTGCAACCTCCATCTCCTAGGTTCAAGCAATTCTCCTGCCTCAGCCTCCCGAGTAGCTGGGACTACAGGCACATGCTGCCACGCCAGCCAATTTTTTGTATTTTAGTAGAGACGGGGCTTCATCATGTTGCCCAGGCTGGTCTCAAACCCCTGAGCTCAGGCAATGCACCTGCCTTGGCCTCCCAAAGTGCTGGGATTACAGGCGTGAACCCCCGCGCCTGGCTGAACATGCTAATTTTTGTATACTACTGTGTTTTGCAGTGGTTTGTTAATCTCAATTATTGTGACAAATACACATCACGTTTAAATCAAAATACAAAATCTTTTCACGTTTACATAGGTTTATGTCATCTATTTTGGGTCATCTTTTTCTCATCATATATCAGTCTACTTTTTCTTCACTATGCTTCAGCTACACTGATATGCTTCCTGCTCCTTCACTATGCCAAGCATTTTTTTGACTCAAAGCTCTAATCAACTTAGTGTGGAATGCTTTTTCTTCATGTATCTTTTTGACCTTTTTCATTTAATTCATATATGACAATGAATGTCACTGCGTCAGAGAGAAGTTCCCTGACCACATCATCTAAAATAGGACACTGCTTACCACTGAGCTCTTTAGTATATTAATTTTTCTTAGTTGTTCATAATACCTGATACTATGTTATGCATTTTACTGTTCATTAACTCATTGTCTCCTCACCTAGAATTTTAATACCATGAGGATAAGGACTTTAACTGTTTTATTTGTTTGATTTTCTACTCCATCTCTGGGATACAGAATAATATCTGAAAATATTGGGTTATATAATAACACTAGTCGAATGAATAAATAATTGAATTTAGTAGGATCACTAGTGGACTTCAGAATCTCTTACTCTGTCATCCTATTTTAATATACATATATAATTTTCATACAATTTCTTCAAAACTTATAAAAGTTTGATGAATTATGAGCTTGTTTTCGCTGCCTTATATTTAAAGGGAACAGTTTAGGGCTGTGCTTAAGGTTGAAGAGAAGCATTTAAAATGCCCATATAAATTATATTTGAAAGTGTTTAGGGAGAACCTAGAATATCTGCAATTATATGGGAGTTTATTTGCTATGAAGGAGTGACTCTGAAACACTAATAAACATAAACATATATGTAATTATAAGAATTGCCTGTTGTTCAAAATGTAAAATATAATAACGTTAGAAAACAATATTATATAATCTGAGAAAGGGTGGTCTTCGAAAATGCCTTCTGTCTTCATGTTCATATTCCATAAAGAGGTACTACATTTGTGAGCCTGACAGGTGTTTTAAGAAGAGAGGTACAGATGAACATCCAAGGAAACAGTGGGAAAAAATAATGTTAAAAGAGATATAAAGATTTTTGGAAAAGGCTGAAAAATGAGGAGAGATTATAAATATTTTTAAATCCTAAGCGTTGCTTAGATTTTTTTTTTTTGAGTAAATAGAAGTAAACCAAAACTATATTTTTTACAGCTCTCCAAGCATGCTTTGCTTAGAAATGGAGCCATACCACAGCATTTAAAAACATTTCATGGTCTGTAATTAAATGTGCCATCTTTCTCAGAAATGGACCTATCTTTTATTTATGGGTGACATAGAGTTTTAATCAACATAGATCAATATATTTTAAGATAGATTAGATTTCCAGATAAATATTTACAAGTTTTTGTGGAAAAGGCATTGCCAGTTGAAAATAATTCCTAATAAATAGTTAATAATCAGGAAAAATAAAAGTTATTTCAGGATATACTGAAAATCATAATATAAAAAGTGGCAAAATATCATGTTACTGGAGAAGTTTGATACAGGCAAATACAACTGATTCACAGGGCCTCAGTTCTGGATACTACAGGGATTCTAAACAGATCAAGCTTACAGGGTCAGTGAAATTTATTGACCCCTAATGCTGTTCCTTCATCCACTTACCTTAGGCATATAAACATAGTTTGTGCCTGTATGACTCAAACACTGGATTGTGGCAAGGTCGATTGATGTTTTCACCCATCGTAATGACTGATTTGGACTGTCACTTGGTGGATCTGATTGACTGTACATAAGTTAGCCCACAAAAGTCAAAGTTGCTTTTCCATAGCTGCTTTTGTCATGGCATACAAACAAACATAGATGTTTTATGTCTCTCCAGAGCAGCATTTGAAAGGGGTTATAGAAAGCACTCTGTTCCCTCTACAAATGCAGATGTCTAAACTGAATACTTCTCACTTGATCTGCCACCACCAATCCTTCTCTGAGTCACCACCTGGCACTGCCATGGTTTAAAACACTGAAATGATTACAGCCGCCATGAGTCCTCTTACGTTTGTTTTATGCCTGGGATTCAGAGAACTGATCATTTGCTCCAAGAAATGCCATGTGGGCCTTTGACATCTTTTGGCTGCTTACTCTTCATACTCCCACACTATGATGCTATCATGTTTGTAGACCAATATAAATTCAATAGTTTGTTATTATTGATTATTTATACCTTCCACTAATAACAAACATCAAATTTCAATTCAGGAACAAACAAAAGGTCTCTGTAATTACATGAGAGGAAATAACTTCCATTGCCACCATGGGTAATGATTAATATTAATTTATAAAACAATTACAAAGGAAATACTCTCAAATTTTAAAATACAATTATCTCAGCTTATATTTAGCCAGATTACTTTTGTTGGAAATGTATATACCCAAATCATTAAGCCTAAAAATTGTATTTTCATCAGACTTGCTAGATCCCCTTCAGTTAAATGTGAAGAGTTTGTACACAAGGAAAGTATTATATACTCTTGTTTTTATGCTGTGGTCTCAAATGTGTTTACAATTTTAATAAGGCAAAGATGATTAATATGGGTTCTGGGTACAGTCTAGACATTATTTTTTAATTTTGCTGAAAGACTCAGGATGCGAAAAGATTAGTATATTAGTATATATTTCTAATAGTTAATAACAAGTATACAGGGAATTTGGTTAGACTATTCCCACAAAGAGATAAAATGAGCACTTTCTTAATATTGAAGGAAGAGTAGCAAGTCTTATGTCAGTGGGAATTTAAAGTGTCTAATAGTATTGATAAATTATTTAAATAAACAACAGAAATAAATTAGTATTTTTAAAGAGATTGAACATATTACTGTTTTCCAGCAAATTTGTGTCCTGTTACATTTATTGGTAGTCCACTTACATTTGCTATTGCTTTGAGAAGCGAGGTTGTAATTTGCTTCTTTGAGGGGAAAGATTGGTAACTAACATATAATGAATTTATGAATTTTTCATGAAGTTATCCACACATACAAAATTGACTAATTTTATAATTTTATGAGTTTGTCATTAAAAATGGAAACTGTAAGTATGTTCATTTCAATACTTAGCATCGAAGCACTTGAACAAATAAAGAAGGCCAGAGTATTAGCTTCAAACTAACATCCTATTGTGCTACATTTTTTGACTTTATTATTTTAAAATGAATTTATTTAATTTCTAATTTATAGAAAATCTGTGCTACAAGTAAATTGACACAAATTTAAAATAGCTAGTTTTTCTTGCATATTTAACACGATTTGGAAATATAGATTTGGGAATCACCAGTGTAGTGTACAGTGTAGTGTACTATTAGATCTAGGGATATAGAAAGGTCACATAGGTAGAGACAATAGAGTAAAAAGCAAAGATAGAAAAAAAACTTTAAGAAAAATTATTAATATGAAATTAATTCCATGATCCTTTGAAGTACAGTCACCTTAGGCTCAATACATCTCATTCTTGCCCTACCCAGTTAGAAATGTCTGCCATCTCTTTTTTTTTTTTTTTTTTTTTTTGGCAGAGTCTTGCTCTGTGGCCAGGCTGTGCTGTGCAGTGCATGATCTCTCTCACTGCAACCTCTGACTCCCAGGTTCAGGCAATTCTCCTGCCTCAACCTCCCAAGTAGCTCGGATTACAGTCGCACACCACCACACCCGGGTACTTTCTGTATTTTTAGTAGAGATGGGGTTTCGCCATGATGCCCAGGCTGGTCTGGAACTCCTGATCTCAGGTGATCTGCCCACTTTGGCCTCCCAATGTCTGCCATCTCTTCTATATATAGTAGTGCAACTATTCTTCAGTGAATAAGAATAAATGGATAATAAAATAATGAATGAGAAGATATATAACTGAAACTTACACATAAATTTAGAAAATTTTAAAGCTTGAAAATACAAAACATTCATTTGAACCACATTCGTAATTAAAAAATGAGAAAGTCAGAACATGAGTAAATAAATAAAACATTACTAAGAAAAATGGTAATTATAAAATGTCAGTTCTGTGCTATGGATAATTAAGATGGAGGAGAAAATAAGTGATAAAGAGATGACCAAAGACCAAAAAATGTGTTCTGAGACAAAGATAGTGTGAAACAAGCTCTTAAGAGAAAGTACTTGAAAACAATATATTAATTTATTAAATAATATATTTATTCAGATAAAATTAGTTCAAATAAAATTCATTTGTCATGGTTATTGATAGTACTGTTATTATTATTATTATTATTTATAATGTACATCATTCTGATAGTGTCTTTAGGAAAATTAAGGTAAAAATCAGTCAAGATGAAGTTAGGCCAGTCACAATCCTTCCTAAAATCACGTCTCATGCCCAAACTCTTTACGAAAAACGGGAATCCAGAGTAACATAAAAATCCACTATAAAATACATAAAATAGTTAGTTAACTACCATTGGCGGTAAGGAAAGTGTCAACCAATTTTGTTCTCTTTTACATAGTGACATAAGTCATGTGCTCTGGATTCAAATTTTAGTTTTTATTACTGAAAAAAGACAACTACTAGATATTTTGTAATGATTAAATTAGATGAGGCATATTAGAATTTGCCAAATAATGGATATTCTTTTTTTATCTCACTATCCTCACTCTAGAAAAATTTTCTTTATTTCAGATCACCTTACTTCCCTTTATTTCAGATCACCTTACTTCCCTTTATTTCTGATCACCTTACTTCAGATCCCCTGAAATGACAGTTTCCACTGCCTGAGGAATGTAGTGATGATGATGATGGTGATGGAAACCTGTGATTTGGTACTGCTATCCATCATGACCAACATTGATAATGAACTTTGAGTTAGTTGTATAACAACAGATTTTATTCTTCAGAGTTTTTTAATAACCATTCTATTTTTCAAGGAGGTATAAATGGCAAACAAAATAGAACTTTCATATATATAATTATCTTGAAAAATAACAAGATTGATACTAAAATTAATAAAGGCATTATGGTATGTTAATATTTTTTATTTTTTATTGAATAAATTTGTACTTAACTATTATTCAATGAGCCATTTTACATGTAATTACACATTAAAGTTATTTGCATTATTTGCATTTTGTTAAACTACACTTGTAGTTTTATGATCAAGAATAAAGTATTGAAGTGCAATCTAGTTATACAAAGAAAACCATACTATTTATTTTTTTACATTGAAAACAGGAGTTTTTTTTTCTGAAAGATATATTAATTTTGTAAGCAATAACTTAGTTAAAAAGTAAAAGGGAAGAGATTGTTGATGGAATGTTTCTTAAAGAAAAAGAAATTACACTCATCACACTTCTGTGTTTGGATCAGTGATTTTGTTTTGATGTAACATTATCCTATTCACTCCTTTATTCCTCAAATGAGGCTGCAGATAATTTTAGCTTTACTAGTAGTTTGTCTATTTTTCTCACAGCTATGACTTTTTAAATTACACATTTCTAATAGAGAGGTGGGGAAAGGAGGTTCCAATCTAACCAAGAACTACATTTGTAGATTTGATACATGATTCTCTGAATGTAGCTCATTGTATATGAGCTTAGTCAGGTTTTCTCCTAATAAAAGGAAAATTTTGTGCATTACTAAAAAAGTACAAAATGGCATATTTATACCTAATTCTAGAGACTCAGAAGGATATCCAGGAAAGCCAAAGTCATCAAAGTTCTTAGGGCAAGATAGAGCAGTAATAATGTTATCTTAATCTATTTTGTACTGTTATACTGGAATACCACAAACTGTGTCATTTTTAAGTGATAGGAGCTTATTTTATTGGTTCTGGAGGCTAGAAAGTCTGAGATCAAGGATCCTCATCTGGTGGGGGCCTTTTTGCTGGGCCATAACATGGTAGAAGACATCACGTGATGAAAGAGAGCAAGTGGAAGGGGGCTGAACTCATCCTTTTCTCAGGAATCTATGCCTGCCTTTTAATTAAGATATTCAGACTATTTACATTTAATCCTGTTTTCTTTTTGGGTTAGATTTAAATCTATCATATTGCTACCTGTTTTTTTTTTTCCTCAGCCATATCTTATTTTTGTTCTGTTTTCTCATTGTGGGTCTTATTTTCAATTCTTTGATTTTTAAAAATGATTGTAATGTATTTTCTTTGTTAAATTATTGGTAATAACTTTTGTTATGTTATGTTAGTGGTTACTTTGTGTTTATAGTATTCATCATTAACTTAGTCTACCTTCATGTGATATTACACCATTTTATTTACAGTACAAAAAATTATTATGTGCTTCCCTTTATCTGTCATAGTCTTTCTTTTATTACTATCTTATAATTTTGCTTATGTTAAATAGTATATGCTACATTATTTTGCTTAAGTATAATATACGGTTATCATTTTGTATGAAAGGTAACTTACCCATTAAAGAAATCTTAAAGTTAAAAATTCTGTCAATCCAAAGGCAGAGGCTGCCAGATTGCATACAAATACAAAATTCATCTATATAACACCTATATAAAACACCTTTTAATATGATAAAACTAAATAGTCTTAAGAAAAGGAAAGAAAAACAATAAATTCAGCTATGATAGTCAGAATAATGACCCATGAGAGATGCCCACATCTTAATTTCCAGTATCTGTAAATACGTGACATTACTCGGTGAAATATACTTAGCACATGTAGCCAAAGTTATATACCTTGAAATAAGGATAGTATTACAGAATGCACAGGTGGACTCAACCTAATCACATATGCCCTTACTAATAGATATGTTTCCATAGCAGAAGTAGAGGAGATGTGGCAGGAAAATAAGTGTGGCACATGTGGCAGAAGAGGAAGTCAGAGAAATTCCAGCCTTGAAAAGTATTTTGAACATCATTTCTGTCTCTGAAATGTAGAAGGTCATGGTGCAAGAATAATCCAGAGACTTGTAGGAGGAAAAGTTGATCACCAGGTAAAAGCTGGAATGGAAATGTGGATTTTAGTTCTATTACTACAATGATATGATTGAGTTCAGTCAACCCGAGGAGCAAAGACAGAGATTATTCTCAGAGCTTGCTCATAAGAGAACACCCTGCTGACACTCATATTTAGACTTGTGATATCCAGAGCAGAGCGCCAATATGGGATCCCAAAGTTTTCTTTAAGTTGTGTTGTTTTTAAATGGCTAAATTTACATTAACTTGTTATGGCAAAAACAGACAATTAATACATAAGCAAGGTAATTTGCCATTTTAAACTACTATAGAAAATCATACAATCATGTCAATAGATGCCTAAAAATAATTTGACAAGATCTAACATCTATTCTAGGAAAAAAAATCATTAGCGATCTAGAGGAAAATTTTCTCAACCTAACAATGGGTATCTATGAAAAAACATATAGCTCATATTCTACTTGTTAACTATTGAAGAGTTTCTCTCCTACAATTAAGAAAACTATGTAAATATCTGACCACATGTATTAAATTACATCTTACAGGATATAACCAACACAATAAGGTAAGAAAAAGGAAAGTCACTCAAATTAGAAAGAAGAGGCAAAACTCTATTTATTTGCAGACAACATGATTGTCTATATGAAATAAATGATAGAATCTACTAGCAATAATAGAACTAATTAATGAATTTTACAGTGCTGCAGAATTCAAAATCCATATTCTGCAAAGAAGACATACAAATGGGCAACTGGTGTATGAAAATGTGCTCAGCAACACTAATCAGGGAAATCGTGATTCAAGCCACAATGAGATACCATCTTATACTTGATAGAATAGCTATTATTTTTTTTAAAAAATGTAAGCGTTGGCAAAAGTAAGTGTTGGCAAGGATGTGGAGAAACTAGAACCGTTGTTCATTGTTGGCTGGAATGTAAAATGGTGTAGCCACTATTCAAAGCATTATGGAAAAATAGAACTACCATGCGATCTACCAATCCAAATTAATTATATAATTATATAATACAGATTATGCAACCAAAATAATTAAATCAGGGACTCAAACGGATATCTGCACCCCTATGTTTATTGCAGCATTATTCTATAGCCAAAATACGGTAACAACCCAAATATTCATCCATGAATGAATGGATACCGACAATGTGATTATATACATACAATGGAATATGGTTAGCCTAAAAAAGAGGAAAATACAGATATTTCGGAGAACTATGAAGAACCTGGAGGACACTGTGCTAAGTAAAATAAGCCAGTTACAAAAGAACAAGTAATGCATGATTTCACCTATATAAGGTATCTAATATATTATGGGATCAGAGAATAGAAAGGTAGTTACCAGGACTAGAGGGAGGGAAATGGAGAGTTGATGTTTAGTAGGTATACATTTTATACTCATTCGTGGAAGACAAATACGTATTAGAGATCTGCCATACAAGTTAGTGTCAACAGCTAACAATACTGTATTGTACATTGAAAATACTGTGAAGAGAGTAAATCTCAAATGTTCACACTTGTTATTACCTTGGTTATGATGATGCTTTAACAGGTGTATGGATATATTCAGACCCATTGAATTGCATGCACTAAATATATGCAGTTTTTTTATCTACAAATTGCACCTCGATAATGCTGTAATTTCACTCATATGTAAAGATCTTGTGAACACAGTGAGTAGAATGGTTACCAGAGACTGGGAAGGGTAGTGAAGAGGGTAGATGAGGAGAGCCTGGTTAATGCAAAGAAACACACAGGTCAGAGGAATAAGATTTAGTGTTTGGTAGCATAATATTTCAACCCCAATTTATTATGTATTTCAAAATAGCTACAAGATTTGGAATGTTCCCTACCCAAAGAAATGATAAATGTTTGAGTTCATGTTTTTCCCAGATATCCTTATTTGACCATTACACATCATACGCTTATATCAAAATATCACATGTACCCCATAAATATGTACAACCATGATGTATCTATAAATTTTTAAAAAAATAAAAAGTAGGTCAATACTTCAGAATTTAGAGTTGAGAAACATACCTATACATTTCTGACAATTTTTCTTTCTGATAAAATTGCCAGGGTCATTCAGTGAAGAAAGTGTAGTTTAAAAAAAATGGTATTAAAGAGCTGTTATCTGTATGCCACTAATGAATTCAGTTTTAAACAGTATGTCATATTTTTAAAAATGGGTACAACTAGGTGATAGACTTGAAAGTAAAATCTAAAACTTTAAAAGGTAAAGAAGATAAGTTTGGGGAAAATCCTTGTGACTTTGATTTAGAAAGAGATATTTAGAGATGGCAACAAAAGCATAATCCATAAAAGAATAAATTGATAAATGATATTTCATAAAAATTAGCAACTTCTGATTTCCAATAGACACTAAGAAGGGAGTAAATAGACAACCCTTAACCTGGAGAAATGGATTTGCAACTCACTTACCTGCAAAACGACTTGTATTCATAATATACAAAAACTTCTCAAAACCCAATAATAAAAATGCAAGCAAACTGTTAAAATTTTTTGAACATACACTTCGTGAATAAAGTTTGCATGGATAACAGAAACATGAAAATTCTTATCATTATTCGGTATTAGAAGAATGCAAGTTAAAACACAATGAGATACTTGTTACACCTTAAGTAGCATTGCCAACGTTAAAAAGACTAGTCATCTTAAATGTAGGTGAGGGAGCATAGAAACTGCAACTCCCAGGCACTGTCAGTAGGAATTTAAATAAAGCAATCCCTTGGAAAAAAGTGCACAACAGTTTCTCAAAAGGTTAACTCTACGCTTCCAATAGGATCTAACCTTTCTACTCACAGGTATTTAGTCAAGAGGAATAAAAGCATATGTTCATACAAAAACTTGTAATCAAATATTTGTAGCATGTTTATTTATAAAAGCTTAAAACTAGAAACATACAAATGTTCATTAACAAAAAATTGATACTGGGTGGTGGCTGGCAAGATGGCCAAATAGGAACAGCTCCAGTCTGCAACTCCCAGTGAGATCAATGCAGAAGGCAGGTGATTTCTGCATTTCCAACTGAGATATCCAGCTCAACTAATTGGGACTGGTTATACAGTGGGTGCAGCCCACAGAGGGCAAGCCGAAGCACGGTGTGGGGTCACCTCACCTGGGAAGTGCATGGAGTCGGGAAACTCCCTCCCCTAGCCAATGGAAGCCAAAGGAAGCCATGAGGGATGGTGCACTCCGGCCCAGATACTCTGCTTTTCCAATGGTCTTCGCAACCTGCAGACCAAGAGATTCCCTAGGGTGCCTACGCCACCAGGATCCTGAGTTTCAAGCACAAAGCTGGATGGCCATTTGGGCAGACACCAAACTAGCTGCAGGAGTTTTTTTCATACCCCAGTGGCACCTGGAATGCCAGAGAGACAGAACCAGTGACTCCCCTGGAAAGGGGGCTGAAGCCAGGGAGCCAAGTGGTGTAGCCCAGCAGATCCCACCCTAATGGAGTCCAGCAAGGTAAAACCCACTGGCTTAAAATTCTCGCTGCCAGCATGGCAGTCCGAAGTTAACCTGGGAAGCTCCACCTTGGTGGGGGGAGGGGCATCCACCATTACTGAGACTTGAGTAGGCGGTTATCTCAAACAGTGTAAACAAAGCTGCCTGGAAGTTCGAACTGGGCGGAGCCCATGACAGTGCTGCAAAGTTGCTGTAGCCAGACTGCCTCTCTAGATTCCTCCTCTCTGGGCAGGGCAGCTCTAAAAGAAAGGCAGCAGCCCCAGTAAGGGGCTTATAGGTAAAACTCCCATCTTCCTGAGACAGAGCACCTGGGGGAAGGGATGGCTGTGGGCACAGCTTCAGCCAACTTAAATGTCCCTGCCTGCCAGCTCTGAAGAGAGCAGCAGATTTCCCCACACAGTGCTCAAGCTCTGCTAGGGAACAGACTGCCTCCTCAAGTGGGTCCCTGACCACTGTGCCTCCTGACTGGGAGACATCTCCAAGCAGGGTTCTACAGACACTTCATACAAGAGAGCTCCAGCTGGCATCTGGCAGGTGCCCCTCTGTGACAAAGCTTCCAGAGGAAGGAACAGGCAGCAATCTTTGGTGTTCTGCAGCCTCTGCTGGTGATACCCAGGCAACCAGGGTCTGGAGTGGACCTCCAGGAAATTCCAGCAGACCTGCAGCAGAGGGGCCTGACTGTTAGAAGGAAAACTAACAAACAGAAAGGAATGCTATCAACATCAACAAAAAGGACTTCCACACAAAACCCCATGCAAAGATCATGAACATCAAAGACCAAAGGTAGTTAAATCCATGAAGATGAGAAAAAAAAAAAAAAAAAACAGCGCAAAAAGGCTGAAAATTCCAGAAACCAGGACACTTCTTCTCCTCCAAAGGATCACAACTCCTTGTCAGCAAGGAAACAAAACAGGGTGGAGAATGAGTTTGACGAATTGACAGAAGTAGGCTTCAGAAGGTGGGTAATAACAAACTCCTCCAAACTAAAGGAGCATGCTCTAACCCAATGCAAGAAAGCTAAGAACCTTGAAAAAAAAGTTAGAAGAATTGCTAATTGGAACAACCAGTTTAGAGAAGAATATAAATGACCAGATGGAGCTCAAAAACACAGCATGAGAAGTTCATGAAGCATACACAAGTATCAGTAGTCAAATTGATCAAGCAGAAGAAAGGATATCAAAGATTGAAGATCAACTTAATGAAATAAAGCATGAAGACAAGATTATAGTAAAAAATAATGAAAAGGAATGAACAAGCCTCCAAGAAATATGGGACTATGTGAAAACATCAAACCTACGTTTGATTGGTGTACCTAAAACTGATGGGGAGAAAGGAACCAAGTTGGAAAACACTCTTCAGGATATTATCCAAGAGAACTTCCCCAACCTAGAAAGACAGGCCAACGTTCAAATTCAGGAAACACAGAGAACACCACAAAGATACTCCTCAAGAAGAGCAACCCCAAGGCACATAATCATCAGATTCAACAAGGTTGAAACGAAGGAAAAAGTGTTAAGGGAAGCCAGAGAGAAAGGTCCAGTTACCCACAAAGGGAAGCCCATCAGACTAACAGCGGATCTCTCTGCAGAAAACCTGCAAGCCAGAAGAGAGTGGGGGCCCATTGCTGAATATTTTCAACATTCTTAAAGAAAAGAATTTTCAACCCAGAACTTCATATCCAGCCAAACTAAGCTTCAAAATCAAAGGAGAAATAAAATCCTTTACAGACAAGGGAATGCTGAGAGATTTTGTCAGCTCCAGGCCTGCCTTACAAGAGCTCCTGAAGGAAGCACTAAATATGGAAAGGAAGAACTGGTACCGGCCACTGCAAAAACATACCAAATCGTAAAGACCATTGACACTATGAAGAAACTGTGTTAACTAATGGGTAAAATAACCAGCTATCATCATAATGACAGGATCAAATTCACACATAACAATATTAACCTTAAATGTAAAAGGGCTAAATGTCCCAATTAAAAGTCACAGACTGGCAAATTGGATAAAGAGTCAAGACCCATTGGTGTGCTGTATTCAGGAGACCTATCTCACATGCAAAGACACAGATGGGCTCAAATTAATGGGATGGAGGAAGATTTACCAAACAAATGGAAGCAAAAAAAATAAAAAAAGAAAGAAAAAGAAAAACAAAAAGCAGGGATTGCAATCCTAGTCTCTGATAAAACATACTTTAAACCAGCAAAGATTACAAAAGACAAACAAGGGCATTACATAATGGTAAAGGGATCAATGCCACAAGAAGAGCTAACTATCCTAAATATACATGCACCCAGTTCAGGAGCACCCAGATTCATAAAGCAAGCTCTTAGAGACCTACAAAGAGACTTAGACTCCCACCCTATAATAGTGGGAGACTCTAAGACCCCACTGTCAATATTAGACAGATCAACAAGACAGAAAATTTGTAAGGATATTCAGGACTTGAACTCAACTCTGGACCAGGTGGACTAAATCCAGAATACATAGGGAACTCAAACAATTAATTCACAAACAAACAACACAGTTAAAAATAGGGCAAACAATATCAACAGACATTTCTCAGAAAAAGACGTACAAGTGGCCAACAAGCATATGCAAAAATGCTCAACATCACTAATCATCAGAGAAATGCAAAACCACAATGATATCAAGTTATACCAAACAGAATGTCTATTATAAAAAAGTCAAAAAACAAACAAACAAACAAACAAACAGATGTTGGCATAGATGTGGAGGAAAGGAAGCACTTATATATTATTGGTGGGAATGTAAACCTCTATAGAAAACAGTATGGAGATTTCTCAGAGAACTTAAAGTAGATCTACCATTTGATTCAGCAATCGCTTCACTGGGTATCTACTCAATGGAAAATAATTATATACAAAAGACACTTGTGCTTGTACATTTATTGCAGCACTATTCACGAGAGTAAACTTACGGAATCAACCAATGTGTCCATCAATGGTTGAATGGATAAAGAAAATGTGGTGTGTATTCACCATGTAATAATATGAAGCCATAAAAATGAATGAAATCTTGTCCTTGGCGGCAATGTGGATGGAGCTGGAGGTCATTATTCTTATTTTAAGTTAAATAACTCAGAAATAGAAATTCAAATGCCACATGTTCTCCTTATATGTTGGAGCTAAACTTGAGCACCCACACACATAAACATGGGAACAACAGACACTGGAGATTCTGAAAGTGAGGAGGATAAGAGAGGAAAGAGGGTTAAAAATTACCTATTGGATACAACATTTACTATTTGGGTGATGGGTACACTAAAAGCCCAATCCCCACCATTATGCAATATATCCATATAACAAACATGCACATGTACACACTGAATCTAAAATAAAATTAAATTTATAAAACAACTAAACACAAAAAAAGCAGCAAAGAGTATGTTAAATTATGAATCAATTATATGAAAATATTTTGTTGTTTTTCTTGTGTTGCAATTGTCAATAAGGACATATTAGTAGAATTATATCCCCTCATTCTTATTTATATGTTTGTGTATGTTTGTGAGCATAGGTACTCATAGCAAGTGCTCATCAAGACATCTACTTGTCAGTATTTCCTAGTTAAGAGATTTAGGTAGATTGATTTATTGATTTGTAATAAGTAATGCTGAATAGTGTTTTGCAGTCAAGTGTGAATTTTAAAGAATGGTTGTTAATAGCTCAATACCACATAAATAAAAAGGATCCAATTAAGTTTCTCAGGAAGTCATTACTTGATATACAAGTAGATAAACATCCAACAAATATTTACCCATGTGAAATCTTCTGCCAGGCGTTGTTCTAGATAATGGGGATAGTGAACAAACCAGAGGCCATCAAGCTTTCATTCCAGTGGGGAGAGATAGATAATAACTTACATATGTTTAAAGTGCATGTGAATAAGACCTTGTGTGTGTATCCAGGTAATGGTAAGGGCACTATGAAGGAAACTGAGGAAAATGAGATATCTGAGAAACAGCATTCTGGAAGAAGGAAACAGACAATGTAAATGTTCTGAATCAGAGAATGTTTTGTCATATTTTGGTAACAACTTCAAATACCTTTTCATCTTGGGGTCTTCTTATGTCATGAAACTACCTCCTTTATACAGGATGGCATTGTCAGTGAGATATTTGCCTTTAACCTGCCTACACTAGGTTAGGAGTCATATAGATGTAGATAACTTGGGAAGACCTGCAGTGTTTTCCAGTGTTTTTCTCTCTGGACTTTAAGCTTCCTAAGAGCGGTAGCATCCATGGTGCCTAATCACAATCTGGAAAGGGATGTGCTGATTTTTTTACCTGAATGGATAGATAGAAGGATAGTATTCTTCCTTGTCAAATATCTCTTCAGAATTATCAACCCTAAAATCCTTACCATTGAGGAAAACACCAAAAAAGTAAATGACCTTGCAGGAATGAGGAAAAGTATATCTTCTACAGCAGGAGTGCCCAAACCCCAGGTCATAGACCAGAAGTGGTCTGCAGTCTGATAGAAAATGGGCTGCATAGCAGGAGGTGAGCAGCAGGCGAGAGAGCAAAGCTTCATTGGTATTTACAGCTGCCCCCCATCACTTGCACTACCACCTGAGCTCCTCCTCCTGTCAGATCAGTGTCCTGAGCTCCTCCTCCTGTCAGATCAGTGGCCTGAGCTCTGCCGCCTGTCAGTTCAGTGGCCTGAGCTCTGCCTCCTGTCAGATCAGTGGCCACATTAGATTCACACAGCAGTGAGAACCCTACCTTGAACTGTGCATGTGAGGCATCTAGGTTGAGCACTCCTTATGAAAATCTAATTCCTGATGATCTGCTACTGTAGCCCATCACCCCAAGATGGGACTGTCTAGTTGCAGGAAAACAAACTCAGGGCTCCCACAGATTCTACATTATGGTGAGTTGAATAATTATTTCATTATATATTACAATATAAAAGTAATAGAAATAAAGTGCACAACAGATGTAATGTGCATGAATCATCCCAAAAGCATCCCTCACCAATCCTAGTCTGTGGAAAAATTGTCTTCCACAAAACCAGTCTCTGGTGCCAAAAAGTTTGGAAACTTTTGTTCTGTGGCATTATTACCAGCTTGATAAAATGCTGAAGTTCTCCCTTATTTATTCTAAAATCTGATACACATGATGGTTGAGTAGTAATCATTGAATTTACCCAAATGTTCATGGTAAGGTGCTTGGAAGGGTGATAAAGTAATTCATCATTTGCAGAATTCCACCCCTTTCTCTGTCATGTGTGCCCTTGTCCTTCCCACTGCCACATGTTTCAGTGCCAGACTGATCATCATTATCATATCAGCATTGTTGCTTGTCACTGTTAAGCGTAACCACAACTTTCACACTACCCATGACACTGCAGTTTATAAGTACTTGGAAAATCTGTAGTCATGCCAAACATTGTACACACAAAAGAAGGTAAGACAGCTTCAAATTATCTTCCAGATAATTTGTTCTTTTAGTGATCTTTCTAATCCTCTGCTTAGATTTATGGGAAAGCATTCATCAATCAAATTGGCAATGCTTTTAGTCACATTCAGGGGAAAAGGTGGTTGAATTTAATCAACAAATGCACATGTTTTACTCCTGTATATCTAACTATAAGCCCCCTTGCAGTTTTAATGGCTTACTTCACACATTTTCAGAAGACTATCATTAGTTATTCAAATGCATTTGATCTCTGCCATCTACTTATTCCACACTCAAATAAACAATTTGTTTTGATAGCCTCTCAACTTCTATTATCTTTTTTCCTTCAGAGTGAAATGCATTTTTTTTTCCAGTCTTGTGGTGCTAGGCATAGTGTAGATCAGAAAACACGGCAATTTCTTGTTTTCTTAAAGGAAGTCTTACATTAAAAACAATAACAACAAAAATAAAAAACCTCATAGTGTAAATGGTATCTAAATACAAGTGGTTTCTCTATTGTGAGATTTTATGCAAAATAAATTTAAGCCAGAGCTATTTTGTGTGCTAGAGAAATGCCACATTCTTGCAACTGCCACCAAGGTGCAAAATAAGTGAATAATACTCTATATTATTATTCTAAACTCACATCCCAATATTGGTATCATTAAAATAAACAGGACACCTGGCCTGCTTGATCCTCACACAAATGATAAATAGCTAAGCCTCTGCCAAATCCCTTAGATACAGAGTTTCTACATTCTGTGTCTTTGACTAAAGGGAAATAATAGTTAAGAAAATCCAATTGGCAGCAGCAATCAAGTAGTCTACTATTTGAAGACAGTTCTAAGTTGCAGCTTACCAGTATTGGCATAGTAAGCTTCTGGAAGATCCTTGTGAATCCGTCTTTTTATTTCAAGTGTTAACAGACAACAACATTCAAATGCATTTGGATAACTAATGATAGTCTTCTGAAAATGTGTGAAGTAAGCCATTAAAACTGCAAGGGGGCTTATAGTTAGATATACAGGAGTAAAACGTGTGCATTTATTGATTAAATTCAACCACCTTTTCCCCTGAATGTGACTAAAAGCACTGCCAATTTGATTGATGAATGCTTTCCCATAAATCTAAGCAGACGATTAGAAAGATCACTAAAAGAACAAAATGCAATATGACTGGTGCTTGGATACCAAGATGTAGAAGGCAAATAATCACAGGATACATATGTTACTTCCATTTCAAAATTTCAAGTAGTACATTTCAATAATGGACCGCATTAGTTTTGGCATAAACAGAAAATGACCATGTGTTTGTAATTGGGGCAGCCCAATTTATATTGGTGACCAGAGTATTGCTCACATTTTTATTTTGTCATGCAAGGATAAAACAACAATGTTCTGATTCAAGATATTTCTGTTGCTGAGAGTCGGTGGGGATGATGACACATAGAGTCAACATCCCAGCACCATCAGTAGCAAAGGCTTCTGTTCCAGCCCAAATTTCTCCTGCGGGAATATAATGAATACACCATTTTTTTGTTTGCCATTTTATGTAAACCATTTAAAAGAAGGAAACTAAAATGTAAACAACTATTTTGACTTTACTATGGCTGTTCTATTTCCTTTAAATCTGTTAGTCTACATACTTATAATTAAGATTTATGGATTTATAAAAAATGACAGCAACATAATTTTACATTTTCACTAAACAATTTGCTGCTTGTGAATTATTCTAATGACTTAACAGTAACCAAAGGAACACTTTATTCCAAACAAATCAACATCCTTTACATCTATTAGTTAACAATAACTGTTATTAGTATTATTACTTTATTAGTAATACAGTTAATATTATGAACTATGCTTCATTCTAAAAACCAGTAATTTATAAGTATAACTATAAATATATATTTTCAGTTTTTATAATACATTTAACTCATATAACACGTATACTAACCATAAATTTTTGAAATGCTTATTTGACTTATTTCATGCAGGTGCCCATGACATGTTCTTTTTGACTGAGATCCAATTAGAACTTATCTGTATGGTGAAGACAAAAAAGCATGAAATGAATATATGAATCATTTAGATTGAAACTTTACTTCCTAGCACTTCCCACTTAAAAACTTTATCCATTTTGTAGAAAGTATAAACTGTATTAATAAGGATTTTCAAGATTTAGTTATTTCTTTACGGCATATGTTAGGCATGGTTGAAAGGAAATCCTGATAGCATTTAAAACTCTTCCTATTAAATTCTTAAATAATACATTCCTTCCATGTTTTGTAATTTTGTTTTGTGAATGAACACCTATTGAATTCAGTTAAATAATATATAATATCTATTAAAATATAGTGGTGATATTTGCCCATGATAAAGACAAGTTTATCAGTGCATAGCTCCTCACATATTTCAGAGGAATTGGTAATAATATTGAAAATCAAACAGCCCTAATTATTTAGCTATAATAATTAATAATTATATTAATGAATCATTTACACTGTCTGGAGGTAATGAAATCTAATTACTGTTGGACATGTGAAAAGCTGTTGGCTGTAAATTTTATCACCTGAATAGCTCATGTTTTATAAATATATTTAGAATTTTAGACATAATAATTTTTAAATGTCTCTATTCATGTATTGATGTAACTTCTCCGTATTTTCTATGTCTAAAATCTGAACCTGCTCTAAAACTTGTATTTCAAGAATTATGTTTTAGGAAGTATACAGATACAGAACTATGGAAAAGTTGTCCTTTTAGTATTAATAGAAAACCACTTAATCATTATATTACAAAGATAAATGTATAAGTATATTTAAAATTTTGCCAGTATTTTCACCTGCTGTTATATTTATTATTTCATTACAATTTGCCTTCCATCTTATGCAAATTTACCTCTATTTCTTTGTCTTGTTCTTTTCTTTCTTAAGCATTTTCATTCCTATAGAGTAAGTAAACTAACAAATAACTTCTATAGTTATTGAATATATCCTCTTTAACTTTCTCTGTGTTCTTCCTCCTTTCATTCTCTGTTCTTTCTACACAGGGACTGATTTCGAATTATTGCCTCTGAACTCCAAATTTACTCTTCATTGTCTGCTCTGTGAAAATGGAGCTTGACTCTATTAATATTCGTCCTTTGCCAGCTAGCAGGATGTTACTCTTTGTAGTAGAAAGCACTAGAGAGACATTGCGAGGGGTTTCTCTTACTTTTTTCAGTCTACTCAGATTTCCCACTTCTGCAATGCACATAGCTCCTCTGACATCTGGCTTCTGCAGTGTGAGCAGTTTTTCTGGGGCCAGGCTTTCAACACCTGCTTAAACAGATATTTAGCTTTATTTACTTATTCACTTAATGTTTAATTTTTTTTAACATTTAAGAGAGAAATGTAATATTTATTTAGTTTTCTTAGTTATGAGTGGATTTTGATGGCTAAACATGACAAGTAAATGTGTAAGATGAATTAACTGTCATAAGTTTCCATGTTTATAATTAGGAATTAATTTTCCTGTACACTTCAGGGCTTTAAAAGATATCAGTTGATATTTTGGTATGATTATTATATTTTAAGTTCTGGGTTACATGTGTACAATGCGTAGGCTTGTTATACATGTATACATGTGCCATGTTGGTTTGCGGCCCCCATCAACTCATCATTTACATTAGGTATTTCTCCTAATGCTATCCCTCCCCCAGCCCCCCACCCCCTGACAAGCCCCAGTGTGTGATGTTCCTCTCCCTGTGTCCATGTGTTCTCATTGTTCAACTCCCACTTATGAGTAAGAACATGCGGTATTTCGTTTTCTGTCCTTGTGATAGTTTGCTGAGAATGATGGTTTCCAGCTTCATCCATGTCCCTGCAAAGGACATGAATTCATCCTTTTTTATGGCTGCATGGTATTCCACAGTGTATATGTGCCACATTGTCTTTATCCAGTATATTATTGATGGACATTTGGTTTGGTTCCAAGTGTTTGCTATTGTGAATAGTGCCAAAGTAGACAAATGGGATCTAATTAAACTAAAGAGCTTATGCACAGCAAAAGAAACTATGAATAGAGTGAACAGGCTACCTACAAAATAGGAGAAAATTTTTGCAATCTATCCATCTGACAAAGGGCTAATATCCAAAATCTACAAAGAACTTAAACAAGTTTACAAGAAAAAAACCAACAACCCCATCAAAACGTGGGCAAAGTATATGAACATGCCCTTCTCAAAAGAAGACATTTATGTAGCCAACAGACATATGAAAAAATGCTCATCATCACTGGTCATCAGAGAAATGCAAATCAAAATCACAATGAGATACCATCTCATGCCAGTTAGAATGGCAATCATTAAAAAGTCAGGAAACAACAGATGCTGGAAAGGATGTGAAGAAATAGGTACGCTTGTACACTGTTTGTCAGAGTATAAATTAGTTCAACCATTGTAGAAGACAGTGTGGTGATTCCTCAGGGATCTAGAACTAGAAACATCATTTGACCCAGCAGTCCTATTACTGGGTATATACCCAAAGGATTATAAATCATGCTACTATAAAGACACTTGCATGTGTGTGTTTATTAATTTTTATTTAATGTCCAGAATGCAATGGATAATGCTAAAGGATACATGCACCAACTATATTTAACATAAGATTGAAAAGTTCAGGGATGTATCACAGAGAATTCCAGAGTAACACAACTTAGTTCAGGAAAAAAAAACGAATAGAAAATAATTAATACTATTTTTTATTTTGCCTAAATGAAAACTCCTTCTAAAGGACACACACAAGTGGATGGAAGGAAAGGGCATTGTACATGAATTTTAAAAAAAAGGAAAAAGAGAAACTTATACTATGTATCAAATCGTCATCACTTTATACTTTAGACTCCCCATAGAGAACAAATTGTGCTTCTTCATAAAATAGAATAAAGCTAGATCTTTATCACCAAAGACAGGTGTTAAAACACAAGCATTATAGTCGGCATTGGAATATTATATATTGCATCTATAAATTAAACAAACAACAAAATAGACAATTTTGTGATCACTACATTACTAAAACATATTCTACATATAGTAATTTTGCTTCATTTTAATTTATATAGTCAATATTTTATTTAAGCCTTAAATTCTCCAAAACTCACAAAAGAAGCACCTCTACAAAGAAAAAAATAGTAGGTGCTTTGCTATCTTTCGACTTCTAAATAGATATACAGAACTGAGACACATTGGAAAAAAATCGAAGTTATTTCCAACTATACTTATGATAGCAGCAGCCTTTCATATCCTATCGCACATCCTTGACTTCTAGACTTCTGTATTTTAATAGAATTCCCTTCCCCTCCATTACTTCAGCCAATAAATATTTGTTAAATGTTTATTATGTATCTGGCAGTGTCATATTCCGGATAGTGAAAAATGGATAAAATAAACTCTACATATTATTTTCTTTTGAGAAATTCACAGTCTAACGAGGGAATCTCCCTGAATTAAGGCAATGTTCCCTAGAGAACATTGAAAATAGAAATAAAAGGCCTTCCAGATAGAGCAGATAGAGGAAATTGTACGTGAATGCATTGGAGGTTACAGAAAGACAAATAAAAATAATACATTGTGACATGTGAAGATAATGAGTAGTTTGTGATCCTCAAGAGATGAAGGAAGACCTATGGAAAATTTCTTTGAAAAAGTTAGCCGAGGTAGATTTTGAAGGGCTTTTTGTCATGTGTAACTAAGAAGTTAGAACATAACCCTGTGACTACAAACCCTAATTTTTATAGTTATTATGCTAACTTTTAGAATGTCATTATTATGTAACAATCTATTATAGGTAAATATTGAGATTAATAGAAAAAAATACTAGTTTTATAATGTTTAAGTATTTTTGTAAGCATATAAGCAATCTGAGTATAATGCAAACTGACAATGGCTTATGTTTTTAATTTGTGGTAAAAGCCCATTAGTTTTAGTCAAGTAAGTATTTGTGATATAATGTCTACATACAGTAAAAACTCAAAGGAGAGAAACTGTAAAATAGACATGTGAGCTACTTCTTGCTGAAAATAACTTTTAAAAAATAGGATAAAGGGATAAAATAACCCTTATGTTACCTTACAGATGATGAAGTAGTTCTTGTACACGCTTAATCCTCTCTCAATCAGTGTCTTGAATTTAGTAGAACAATTTGAGAAAGTTTATGCTGGGACTTAACCTACATCTAATCATCAGTTCACCTTATCAAATGCCTAATAAATTACTTCAGTGCATATTTGAGACTCCAAGTCTCAGTGCAGAATTGTCAAATGCTAATTATTATTTTGTCCCTATCACACAGAGACAAGTATTCTTCAAAGAGGAAAACTTTCAGGGAAATAGATATAATCCATTTCTATAATAGTTGAGAAAAGCTAATGCAACCATTCTCTTTTTAGTTATTTTTTGTTTCTAGGCTAGAGAGTAAAATTTTGTACTGTTCAAATCATGCAACTAAAATATGGAATATGTTTTCATAAAAAAAGATGCTGTTTTTTTCAATGTTATTCAACAAATTGATATTGAGCACTAACATTAAACTACTATATTTAGCAGTAGGAAATAGATAAATATATGGATAGAAGGGTGTCTGCCTTGCAGGGACTTATAGCTAGTAAGAGATCTTTCAAGGGTTGATTATAAATTTTTTATAGTCCTTAATGGAATAGTTAACCTGTAAAGCAAACTGATATGGTTTGCCTCTGTGCCCCTATATAAATCTCATGTTGAATTGCAATTCCTGATTTTGGAGGTGGGGTCTGGTGGAAGGTGATTGAATCATGGGGGTGGTTTCTAATGGTTTAGCGCCATTCCCCAAGTGCTGTCTTGTGATAGAGTTCTCATGAGATCTGGTTGGTTGAAAGTGTGTGGTACCTCCCCTGCCACTCTCTCTCTCTCCTGCTGGTCAGGGAGGATTTACCTGCTTCCCCTTGCCATCTGCTGTGATTGTAAGTTCCCTGAGCCCTCCCCAGAAGCAGAAGCCTGAACAGCCCACAGAACCGTGAGCTGACTAAACCTCTTTTCTTTATAAATTACCCAGTCTCTGGTAGTTCTTTATAAAAGTGTGAGAACGAACTAATATATGTACCTTGAAGCTTGGAAAAATAAATGAAGATAACTGTTTGAGCCATGTCATGGATTTGAAAATACCGAATGGTATAAAATAAAAGACTGGAACTTTGACGTTGTAATAATCTAATAAATGAAAGCAACTTTGCTCAGTAGAATAAAATTTAAAAAGATCTACCAAAGGCCCTTGTGATGAAAGTTATAATAATCCAATGCTTCATAAACATTGATATACAACAGTTTGAAGATAAATAAGAATATAGAAACCGTGACGGTAGATTGAGCTACATGGGTGACATGGATCTACGTAATATTTCAAGAATTACTTAGGATAGGCCCAAAGACTGTGGCCATGAGAACTGAGAGCATGAACGATATGACAAATATTTTAAGGAAAGATTCATGATAACTTAAAGACTACCTGACTGTTTCAGAAAAGGAGATGTCAAGAAATCTGACACATTTTGTCTGAGCATAAATAAAGTTAGCAAATTGAGAATAGAAAAATGTGGAATGGCCCCATTTGTAGTAATTTTTGAAAATACACCAGATAATTAAATTATTTAATTAAGAATGGTTTTCACCAAGAGGGTGAAATGTTACAAAATCCCGAGGAACAGAATATTTTAATAAAGTCAACAGTGACAATTTTGGAATGGATATTTTCTCTTATATATTACAAAGAATAAAAAATGTGAATTTTATATTTGTTAACTGAAATAGTTTATGTAACTTAGAAATTAACTTCTTCTGTACATTAATAGCTAAATAGTCCAAATTGTTTGCCTATGTGGAATTATAACTGAAATGTTTCTATTAAATCAATGTTGATATGTGTTTACTTGTCTCATACTGCCATATCCCTGGCATTTGCATTGACAGGTATTCCATAAACACATGTTGAGTTCATGAAAGAAAAAATGAAGTTTTAAAGTTGCAAGTTAGTTTCTCTAATATGTCCCATGGACTTGGGTTCCTTAACTGTGAAGCAAAATATTATTCTGTTTTCTTGACCCTCATTTAGAAGATCAATATAATTTCCTCTCGTCAATATGTTTAGAAAGATAAAAAATCTTTGAATTATGAATATGTAAAACAATCCCAATTACACTGATGTTTACATCAGTACACTTGTGCCATCAGTAGTCTGGAAAAGGAGGAGGAATAGCAAGAGAAGGAGGAACAGAAGGAGAGGCAGCAGAGATGGGTGCAAGAAACATTCAGGAGACAAAGACAGAGGTAAAGAAACAGCAGCAGCAGCAGCCATAGCCAGTTGACATCATATCTGTGTTCAATGAAAAGGACATTCACATAAGAATGGACTCAAGATTGAGGGCAGGAAGTGAACTTATAGGAGAATGTGCCCACTTGCGATGTGTGAATATCCTGCCTGTTTCCTTTGACTGTGGCCACAGTCCAGACTCTTTTTGGATATCTGGTACTGGCTAGACTCCCAGGATTGGATCCCAGCCCAGGTCTATCTTGTTGGTCGGTGGAATACTCCTCTGAGAGATTTTATTTGGAAGTAGGAAAACTTCAGTGAGTATCACAGCAGTTAGATTTTCAAGTATGGTCAGCAGAGTATGCAGTTAGAAAACTGTACTTCTCAAAATTTTTCCTAGAGTGAGAAAGTGACTGCCAGAAGTTCCACTGTCTGGAATTTGCAGTTGGAGTTGAAATGAGGAATACACAGAACCATCACAGAAAACAGTAAGTTGCAGTTCTGCTCATATTATCTAAAAAAAAAAAAAAAAAAAGGAAAAGAGTAGGAATGTAGAGTAAGCCGTTAAGTAAGATTGGGAACAGATTGAGTCAGAGACAAAGTGTCGTGATAGAGCAGTTTGTTGAGTTGGGTGTATTAATTTTCTATTGCTGCCATTAAAATACCACTAATTTAAGTCTTAACAGAAATGATTATCTCACAGTTCTGTAGATCAGAAATCTGGAAGGATCAGTTGGATTCTCTGCTCAGACACTAATACAACCAGAATCAAGATGTCAGCAGAAGTGGGCTCTTGTCCAGTAGCTCGGGAGAATAATTCTTTTCAGACTTACTCAAATTGTTGGTTGAATCCAGATCCATGTAGTTATAGACCCTTGTTTACATGCTGGATCATTATGAGCTGCTAGAAGCTACCTGCATTCCCAGGCTCATGGCCTCCTTCATGTTCAACGCAAGTAAGGGCAGGTGAACTCCCTCACATTTCACATCCCCTCTGCCACTTCTTCCTCTCCAATTCGGAAGACTTTTCTTTTCCATGTGTAATCGCTCTAGCTTGGACTTCCATTACTCTGCTGAACAGAAATGGTGAAAGTCGGCATACTTGCCTTTTTGCCATCTTAGAGCCAAAACTCACTTTTTCTCCATTGGATTGTGATGTTAGCTGTGACTCTTTCATATACAGTCTTTACTGTGTTGAGGTAAATTCCTTCTGTACTTATATTGTTGAGAGTTTCAGTCATGAAAGATTGTTGAACTTTGCCAAATATTCTTTCTGCATCTACTGAGATGATTATGTAGTCTCTGTCTTTCATTTTGTTAATGTGTTTTATCACATTGATTGATTTTGGTATGTTGAACCATTTCTGCATCTCACGAATAAATCCCACTTGGTCATGGTGTGTGATCCTATTAATGTGCTATCAAACCCAGCTTGTCAGTATTTTACTGAAGATTTTTGCATTTATTTCCATCAGGGACAGTAGCCTGTAGTTTTATTTTCTTGTAGTGTCTCCATCTGGTTTTGGTATCAGAGAGATAATGGCCTCATATAACAAATTTGAAAGTGTTTCCTCTGTTATTTTTTGGAAGAGGTTAATAATGATGAGTATTAATTTTTATAATATTTGGGATAATTCACCCATGAAGCCATTGGTTCTGGGCTTTTCTTTCTCAGGAGATTTTTGATTATTGATTCAATCTCCTTATTTGTTATTGATCTATTCAGATTTTCTTTTTGGGTTGGTTTTGGTAGATTGTGTGTTTCTAGAGATTTATCATTTCTTCTAGCTCATCCAGTGTGTTGGCATGCCATTGTCTATAATAGTCCCACGTAATCTTTTTTATTTACTTATGTTTTATTGTTTGTTTATTTTATTTTACTTTTTTGAGAGATAAGGTCCTGCTCTTTCACACAGGCTGGAGTGCGGTGGTGCAATTATAACTCATTGCAGCCTCAGATTCCTGGGATCAAGTGATCCTCCCACCTCAGCCTCCCAAATAACTGGGATTACAGGTGCATGACACTACGCTTAGATAATTTATTCTTTTTTGTAGATGGAGGGTCTTGCTATGTTGCCCAGGCTTATCTCTAATTCCTAGGCTTAAAGGATCCTCTCACCTCAGCTTCCCAAAGCACTGGGATTAGAGGCAAGAGCCATGACACGATGTCCTTTTTATTCTTGAGGCAGGTGTTATATCACCTCTTTCATTTCTGATTTTATTTACTTGAAGCTTATGTCTTGTCCTTACTCTTAGTTAAGCTAAGGGTTTGTCAATTTTGTTTATCTTTTAGAAAAAAGTTTTATCTCTAAGGGCTCATGTAATTATTTTAGGCACAGTTTGATTTATCCAATATGATCTTCTCATCTCAAAATTCATAACCTTAATCATATCTGTACAATCCCCTTTGCCATGTAACCTTACCTGTTCATAGGTTCCAGAGAATTGGGTATAAATATCTTTGGTGGTTCAGTGTTTAATAATTATTAGCTTATATATAGCTAATAGAACTAAGCAACCATTCATTCATTCTTTAGGAATAACGAATGAAAAGTATATCTAAATGCAGTCAAAATGACCCACAATAGAATTGTACAGAAACTGAAAGAATCTTTCTATTATGAATACAAATGGAACCAATATTAGCTTCCCAGATTTTAAAAGCTGTAATGTTTCAAACGTTTTATTGAGAGATATCTAAATGATAAGGTGTTTCTGAGAGACAAATAGATGACCAGGGCAAAATCTGATTCTCTCTACATGCCTTGGCTAAGAAGAGTATATGGTATAAGATGGTGTAAAGCTGGCTGTCATTCAAGTTATGTTCTGAATAACTTCCCTATGATATTAAAGTTTAATAAGAGCTAAGTTAGAATGAATGTATGCTACCTATTTATAGTGGCATTGAAGAATCTGGTTACACTGGAATCTTTTTGCTTTTTGTTCCTCTAACTTTGCTTTTATTTCAGCAAAAATGGAAATGGTGACATCTTTACTTAATATATTTAGTGACCTGAGAATCTCATGCTGCTTTCTCTTCAAGCTTCAGCTTAAAAGACACCACAGATTTTTTAAAGGGAAACACTGTCTGAATGGATTTCTTCTTAATGACAGACAATGCTACAAAGTAATGCATTTTGGCAAGTGCAGGGACTGTCTCTACTTAAGATTTTTGAGGTACATCTGGTTTTTCATATTACAATAGGAGTTAGGAAATAAAGACTACTTGGGTAGTGTGCACAATGCCCAACTACCTGTAAATCCATTTTGGCACACTGATATACTGCTGTATTCTCCACTTGTCTATTTTAGGGAATTCATAAACACAGCTTGGCTTGTTTATCAGAGTTCAAAAACCTGGCAAAGTATGTCACTGCAGCTCTTTTTCATCTGCTGTGTTGACACAAAGATCAATGACCCCTTTTGAATGATCAAGATGTTGACAGCTTAATTTCTGTGTCATGAGTTGCTAAGGTAACACTATTTTTGTGAATTCTACAGTTAATAAATCCTTAAGAAATGTCTTCCATTTTTAGTATTGAAAGTAATTTAATGTTGAAATTAAAAAGATTTATTTCTTGGTTCACGTTCCATTCACTGAAGCAGCTCACTTTACCTGTTGGCTGTTGTCTTCTTTCTTGGAACAACCGACTCAATCTGGACAGAAAAAGAAACTTAAAACACAGTGACTTACAACTGAAAAGGAAATAAAATATCTTGAAGAGAAAAATAAAGCAACACTTTTTCTTTCTAGCTGGATTATGCTTTAGAGATGAGCAGACAAAAGCACAGCTTTTAAGGCAACTTTTAGATTTACAGTTTTATTTTCAAAATCTGGTATAACACTTAATTTGTATTAATATTACATATAGCATTTTCAGAGAAAAGCAGGGTATTAGTGTTCTAGCACTGTGTAATAAATTACCACCAATTCGTTACTTCAAACAACACCATTTATTATCCTACAATTTGATAGGTCAGAAATTGAGGTATGGCTGAATTGGGTTTTCTACCCAGAATCTCACAAGGCTAAAATCATGGTATCAGCTGAACTGTGTTCCTTTCTGACATGAGGGTCCTCTTTCAAACTCATGTGGATTTTGGAAGAATTAACTATCTCATGATTATTTTGACCAAGACCCTCATTCTCCTTCTGGCTGTTGGATAGGAACTACTTTCTGCTTTGGCGACTGCCCACAGTCCCTAGCTGTGTGGCCTCCTGCGTAGGTTCTCTCCACTTTCTATGTCTCTGACTTCAAAAAGAGCCCAGTCTTCATAAAGACTCAGTTGATTATATGAATCTCACCTGGTAAGCTCCCTCTAATGAAATCAAAGTCAACTGATTAGTAATAAGATTACAAAAGTAATATTATATATTCACAGGTTCTGTCAGAACTCAAGGGGAGGGGATTATAATCAAGGTTTATATAACAGGGACCAGGAATCATGGAGGCCATCGTAAAATCCTGTCTACTGCCTGTAGGTTATGTGTATTCAAATACAAAGCACTGGTATTCATACAACAAATAATTCCAGGCATGTTTTGGTGAATGATTGATACTATTTTAAACAATCAAATCCTATAATTTTTGCATTTGCAAAATTCTCTATTATGATGCCATTTGCTTTATAACCATAAAATAGAGAAAAGCATCTGACACATCTGTCTGCCCATTGACTAATAATATAGTTTGATGATTCAACTGCAATATTTACATATTAATATTTTAAAATCAGTAATGATAACATCTTTATAAATGTACACAATAAATATAAAGATATAAAGATACATTCAATAAATATATAATATATTAAATATTTAATATATTTATAAGAATTATTTCATATAATTATGGAATTTTAAATTATGACAATTCACAAAAAAATTCTATTTCAATGTCCAGAAAAATAGTTCTGTTCATAGGAAGTGTATATCATGTAAAATATAGATAGAAAGCAAACACACAGTTTAAAAACATATTCTGGAAATAGATCATTTAAGAATTTTGTAAAAACTACATGCCCTGATGGAGAAAAAATGTAATCGGTTAGACATGCAAATCCAGGAAGATTTATGTCATGGCAGTAAACATCATATGAGAAATTAATCACCTGTTACAGGCAGTAGCAGTTTTATACTGAGAATTCAGAATGGGGTCATATGAATGGATATGAAATCTGGAAGTCAGTTATCCAGCAGACAGAAAGTACCCAAATGAATTATGAACACAGTTGTTAGAAATATTAATAGAAAAACACATGTACCAAACTAAAAAAAAAACCCTCTGCAAATCTCTTCTGTAAAAGAAAATGTCCTTTTGATAAAATATCATTCCAAGTACAATATCACATAAATAAAGCAATATTTTCTAATTAATTTTACATAAAACATAGAAGCATGTTTCTTAAAACTGCATAAATGTGAATAGGCAGTGAAGAATCCACAGAGGAATTAATGTAATTTGTAGTTTAATATGTTGATACAATCCAACATCCATATAATGAAGACAGAATTTATTTTCTACTATTCCAAAGATTTATCTCTTCTTGTTGTCTAACATTTTCATTGATATTATCATTATGTACTTAGACATAGTCAACACAGCATTATTCCTCAATTATCAGAACAAATCATGAAAGTATTTTTACTCCAGATTTAAAAGGTATCTTGAATTCATTTAGATTTTCTGCATTCGTCACAATTTTCTACTAATTATTCTCATTTTACTTTAGAAAACTTTAACCCGTGGGAAATTTTAATGTACATGTGATTAGGTTTCTCCCCTTAAATTCTGATTCAGAAAGCCTGGATTGTAGCCCAAGCATCTACCTTCCCTGAAAGTTGCATAAGTTATTCTAATGAGGCCTTAGATGAAAACTACTATGGTTTTTCTGGCTTTCACTGTTGATACAGACTTCTTGTTAATAATCTATTTCTTCATTACCATACATCATGCACAAAGTTCTCAGATTGTATAACCTTAAAAATTTATATATCACCACATCTTTCAGTGACAAAGTTACAGTTCTTAAGCATGATAGCCAAGATTCTTCAAAATGTATTGTTAGTGTCATCTGCATTAGTTAATGCATTAATTAAAAGCTTTCTTCCAACAGTATTGAACTTATCCTGTTCACTGCCATTGCATATATTTTTATACTCCTGCGACTTTTTTAATACTCCTTTTCCATTTGTTTTCCATTCCCCAAATATTATATGCCACTTTTTCAATCTATGAAAATTTCAACTCGTCCTTTAAGATTTGTCTGAAGTGTTATCTCTTCAATAACATCTTACCATATTTAACCTAACAAAGTTAGCTGGTCTCTCCTCTCTGGTTCCACAAAAGGTTTCTTTTACTTAAATAAAGTACTTACATTTTTACAAGTCTGTCTTCTACACCAATCTTCCACTTCTTCGAAAATATAAGCCATGTCTTATTCATTAGGCCAAGTCCACACTATTTTATACATACCAGGGCTGAATACATGTTTGTTTTATAAATAATAAATGAATGCATGCACACATGTGTGTATCAGTGAGAGGAGTTAATTTCCTTCCAGCAAACTTTCCAAAGACTATCAGAAATGATAATGGTGAAAGTGTGACAATTCAATTAAGAATAGAAAATAATATTTGTCACCCAATTACTTGTGGAGGTACATTTGTGGAGTTTGATGAATTCGTTTAAGTAAGAAATATTAAAACCTTCAGTGTACAGTAAAAGAGTGATCTGGCTGAGTGCTTTGACCCGACGCTATCAATTTAATTCTTCACTACATTCTGTCAGGTGCCTAGCTGAACTGGGAGACAGCGCTGAGCTGCCAGGTGTCAGGGTAGTTGATTAAATCAACTGGTCAAAAATGGAGTTAATGTCTCAATCACTTACTGCAACAGTATAAGCAAGGGGCTAAACTCAGAAAAAGAGTTAACTCTCCCTGTTGCATTTACACCCATGGAACAGAGCAGGAGACTCCGGTGAATCAGCACAGACATGGGGGTTGTCTCACCATTGAGGGAGCTCTAAAACAAAAGGCTGTGGTAGTTTTATGGACTGGAAATCGAAGGGAGAGCAAGAGGTAAGGGCTAAGAATGGAAAAAGAGTACCCAGTACTGAGTCAAAGTGAGGAAAGTGTCTTCAAGTTCTACCCCTCTTCTCTCCAATAAGAAAGCCTCCCCTGAGGCACCTAAAGAAGACCTCTACGCCAAGTCCTCAAATAAGAAAATTCGGAATGAAGGCGCTGGAAATGCAGATACATCCATGAAAGAATGTAACACACACATGCATACTTCCTGTTGGTTCTGTTTCTCTGGAGAACACAGACTAATAGAACATCTAATCTTTAAAATTTTTAACTAAAAATAACTGACTGATCTCTTCTTTCATTCAGTCAGATCATTGGCTCTTCTCAAGACACTTAAGCATATAACTTTTCTTCAACTATACATGGATTTAGCTTCCTAATCTTCTAATTTATTTTTATTTAGTAATTTCCAAGAAAGATAAATGTTTCCTCCAAGGAATTATTATCTCTCATAATGTTCCCTACAAGTCCAAAGAGTTTTATATGTCTGAGTTATATAATAAGTAGCTTATAATTCAATCTGATAGCGGTTTATAGGTTAGTTTACCTCAATTTATTTTCTTGATCAAACTTTATATTCCATAAGCTGCCACATTCAGTTGCGTAGGGCCTAAAACATGGTTGTAATGTATATGTTCTACATGGTGGCCCTGGTTAAAGAATGGAAAATGATAAACTAAAAAAGTATGATGATTGTATATATACATTTATTTATATTCAAGACCATATATATATGGTCTTAAAGCATACCCAGTTCCTAAATGAGAAGGTATCTTCTAGAATTGTAGACCACTTGACAACTCTAGTTTTCTAAAAAGAACAGAGGCTCACAATTGTCTTCTTTTATAGTTGCTCAGATTTTCATGAAAATAAAGCAACCCATGAATTTAACTAATTTGCATCCTTTACCTTTACAAGAAGATTTTTCATGAAGTATTTTCCATACATGTGCAACAATTAATGAGACCACTGGTTCTTTAGGAGTTACATACTTCAGTCATAATTCAAACTCAATAATTATTTATCCAAATATTGGTTGTTGCTGAATCTTATCTTTGGGGAAGGGTTCAAGGTCCTTGAATATTTTTACTTCATCCAAGATGGCAAATAAAATAATGATCCTTATATTTACTGCTAAAACCTTTAAAACAATTCTTACTAGATTTTTCTTCCATCATAGTGTTTAGAATATTTTCCAGACTATAGACTGCCAGATACTTGTTAAACATGTAAAAATTCCAATAAAACAAAAAATTACAGATTGATATTTTATTTTTAATTATTTTAAATTAAACTCATTTTAAAGAATAATATATACTTATATTTATTTAATACATGTTAAATGTAATCTCAAAACTAACTCATCTTTTATTGTACTATATGTTAATACATTTTGCTAGATATTTTCTTGATTTGCTTTCAAATGCTTTGGTTTCAAAAAGAGATACTTAAAGTTTATTGTATATAAACTTAAATGCTTAACATTATTGTATTCATAAACTTTATTAGATAAAGTTGATTGTATAAAATTTATTAAGTAAACTTTATAAATGCATAAGACTGATCATGGCCTAAAAAAAACAGTAATTGTTTTACAGTAGAAAACAAAACAAAAGACACTTTTGACTTTTATCATAATGGAATTCATGCAAAATACATTTTCCTACATATTTATCTTTTGACAGGAGAAATAGACATCTTTTAGAATTAGGTAGGTTCCATTTCCCTGGGGATCCAATTGCAACCAAAACGAGGTGGTCTGTATTTAAATAGAAACCAATAGAGTTGGTACATAGACTAATAAAATATGCCTATTTTGTACAGTTTTGAACACACAAAATATGTTGCCTGGTAACATGTATATCATTTGTTATCAGACGGCTTTGTCTTAATTATACCAATCCTGGGCTTTTTTGGATTCACATATAGTTTTCTCTAAGATAAATGCCAGATAAATATGGGTATATTTGAAGTAGTTTTCATTTACATCAATTTATTTTCATCTACAGATTGTCAACAGGAAAGATAAATAAACTTTCCAAGGAGTAAAGTTGATGTAATTTATTAGAGACAAAGTTATATTTGAGCATTTGTCTGCGAAATCCATTTAACTTTCTTTTTTTCTTGATATGGTGGTTTGAAAAGCACTAAAAAAAATTTTTTTTTTGACTGAAAACTGCCTAGATCATGGGTAACTAGACTGAATGAGGTCTCATAGATCAATGACTGTAAGTCTGGCTGGCTGACTTACATTTCATGAAATCGTAAGAGAATACTGAAGTCTCTTCAGACTTGTGTAAGTGGAAATCGTGCCTGCACATTGTTAGTTATGGCAAATGTTTCCAAAACCTCTTCTCTAACAAAAAGAAAAAAAGCACAGATTGAAGGCGGAAAAGGATATTTTATAACAGTCAGAAAATTTCAAAAGAGTTAAGGAGGAAAAAGAGAGAGGCACCAAGTAAGATTTCACAAAAATCAATCACACATAATAAATGGAAATGGTTTTTGAATTTTGCATATTATTAATTCCTTCAGAATTTCTCTTTCTCATCAGAACCTCTTAGCCATAATTGTTTTTAGAACTGTTGGTCTGAATTTTCTAGTCCTATAATTATTTTCTAAAAAAAAAATACCTTTTTAAATTACAAAATAGAGTACAATCAACTAGCACACTTAATGAATTGAGCATTCCTTATTATTTAATTTCATAATCCCTCATTATTATTCTTCATTATACTCTGAACATACTTCTAACTCTTTATGTCTATGTTTGATTATTTTACAAGTTGCTCAAAAGAAAAAACTATGTCTTAATCATCATATTTATATCTCTTGTAAATAGCAGTTTAACTGCTTTTTAAATGATTTATCAATCTACTTTTATTGATTAAATATTTCTTAGGTAAAATCCAAAATGTTACCAAAGTTTTTACCCTGTTTTATTTGTTTGGCCTCACTTTTATCTAAATAAACATGAAGGAATCATTTAAACTGTATAAGCAAATAACTGTATTATTGTTTTTGTTTTTATTTCTCCCTCTATTTGGATATAGAATGGAAAACATCGAGAAAAATAAACATAGAAGAAAAGCAAAATACAAAGTTTGTATAATGTGGAGATGGAAGTTGTTTGTTTTACAGAATTCCCTGAAAAATAAGGGGAAATCCATTCTCTTTTTCTATCACGTAACTTGACCACTGTGGGTCAAGTAAAGATAGCTTCCAAATTCATGTTTCTGTAGAATTACTCATAGCTTGCTTTCATGCAAATGTGGATGATGCAGGCACACATTTTACTGAAGTGTTTAGCAGGCCTGTAGCTATGTGACTCAATTTTCACATTCGTTATGTAACTTTGAAGGAACTCGTGTGTTAGTATTTTACAAGTGTATTTTAAATGCCTTCAACATTTCAATTTTTGGAAGGTAATGAAAATAACTGCTTCAACTTTTTCCTTTTAAAAATAATAGAAGGGATAAATACAACAATGTAATTTTTCCGCGATCAAAAAACTAACCCCAAATATGCCATGTGATTAATATCTCAGTGCAGGCATTACAAAACAACTAATCAAAAATAATGTTAATAGCAATAATAACAAAGCCACTGATAAATATGTGATGGTATGTATAACATTTTAAATTTTAACACATAACTAGATTATAGAAATATAAAATTTTGAGGAACATGTTGTCAGTTAGGTTCCTGGCAGAAAAGAGTATATTCAAATAGGGAAATTTCAGGAGAGTTTGATAAACCAATTATTTACAGAGATTTGGAAAATATGGAAAAATCTCAAGACAGTGTAGGATTTCCTTGTATCTATTGCTAGTGGGCAGGCACGGTTACTGTACCTTTAATTTCCAGTTTCATCACATAGAAAAAACAAAAGTAAGAGATCCACAGACATTTCTGTACAAAGACAGCACTATGTATAATGGTTAATGCAGTGAATTAAACTAAACATTCAGCAATAAAACATACAAAAGTCACTTATATTTGCACAATAGAATGATACGAATTTTCAAATATTTTCCACAAAAAGACATGGTAAAAATAACTTAATTTTTTTAAAAAAGGAACATATTTTTAAAATTTTATTTAGGTATATTTATTGTATAAAAATTGTATTAATTTGCAGTATAAAATTTTCTGACTCTTAATATACATTTGTATACCATAAAGACACCATAATGAATAGAATATTTTCTCTTCCCTTATTTTAATTTGTCTCTCAAATCACTTTGGCTTAGAAGAAACAGTGCCATTAATAGATTATTTTTCATTTTAGAGTTTTTTAAAAGATTGAGTCATATCTACTTTTTTCTTTGAAACATCATATATCTCACAATAGAAAAATAAGTAACAGAAGGAAGCTAAAACAGCAGTATTAGTAACTAAACTAAGTATTATTTAAGATGAAAATATTAATAAGAGCAGTATATTTAAGATTTAAAAAATTATTAAAATTATTACAGGTTACTTCTATAAGCAATGGAATATCGAAAGGTAAAGAAATATTAGATTTGAAATAAATACATAACTGTAATCATAATATAGAATTTAATGCAACTCCTTCATATATTATATTTGTTCTGGTTTAGTCTGAAAATTGAGCATCTAAAAGAATTAAACAATGAAATAATAAATATTGAACACCATGATTCTATTTCTCTTTCTTTGAATACATAGAAAGTACTGTACCCAAAATATAGATGATTAACAACCTTACAAATGCCAAAGCAATATTTACAAAATAATGACAAGCCACAAGTAAAAAATTCTCAATACTGTACAAATAGACATTAATTTATATGAAAAATCCAATAAAAATATTAAAATTATTTAATATTGAAAGCTATATCCAGAATCTAAAAAACACATTCTAATCACTAACATGATAAAAAATAAATGTTTACCGCTCAGGAAAAATGACAGTGTGTTTTTGCATCTCAATTTCATTAAGTTCTTCTGCAATTTTAGTTATTATAGTCTTCTACTATCCTTGGATTTGGTTTGCTCTTTTTTCCCCCATTTCTGTTAGGTGCAAAGTTAGATTGTTAATTTATGATTGTTCTAACTTCTTAATGAAGGTGTTTAGGGCTATAAACTTTCCTCTCAACACTGCATCTCAAGGATTTTGATAAGTTGTGTCCCTATTTTAATTAATTTCAAGGTATTTTTTATTTCTGTCTCAGTTTCAGTGTTCATCTAATAGTTATTTAGTAGAAAGTTGTTTAATGTTCATGTATTTGTGTAGCATATATCTTAAATAAATGATCAAAGGAAAAAGGAAAGTTATGATTCCTATTTGTATACCACAGCAGGAAAACATCAAAGCACTTTAAATGCACCCAATAATGGGATTTTAAGTTAATGATTGTGTATTCATAGTATTAGATAGTATACAGCACTTAGAAAACAATTTTATAAAATGACCACCTTATATTGTTAAATGCAAAATAAGCCAAAAGTACTCATAGTTAATAGTTACTTGCTCATTTACAAAGTGTATGTTGAATGAGCTATATCCATTTTTCTATGAAGGGGGTTTTTCTCCAGATTTGTTCTATAATTGTTAGACAATAAAATAAAATCTTGTTAATGTTACTATAAAAAACAGTCACTTAAACAAATAAAAGTATAATCCTCCATGAAATAAACATTTTTGTGTAACATAGAAAAGAAATATTACAATAAATTTAATAAAATATAGTACTGACAATGTAAGTAGGATTTTCCATTCAGAGAAGATAAAAACGCTAAAAATATTTCTGAGGGAAAATATTTCTTCTATTTTAGCATAATTGGATTATGCAGAAACAGTTACTAAAATATTGATAAATACATACATATTATTCATTGCATATGGGTGATTCATATGTATATTATTACAGGTATATTGTATATTATATATGACATATAACATATTTATATATCATATATATCATAGGCTTATATTATTATAGATATATAATAACATACATATAGTATTCATATGTATATGTTATTCATTTCAGTAAAATGTGTGTGCAGAGAGGTCATTTGAGTTTCTAAGATTTTCCAAATAAGTTCTAGTTCTACAAGTAATTAATTTAAATAATAAAATAATGATAGGCTTTAAACAATTGAAAACATAAACAAAATTAACTTGCTTCACACTCCCTTATATCAATTTTCTTTTCTCGGACCTAACTCCATTTAATATTATTTTAAAGTCGGTAGCTTTTCCACTTACCACTTGCTAATTGTACCCTTATCAGAATCATAGGGCTTGTTTCTTTATTCTCAGAGTTTTTTACTTCCACTTCATGCAAAAAAAATGAGGATTTTTGTCTTGATTTGTTTTATTATTTATTCCTGTTTGACCACATCTTTTACTTGATGTATTAAGTTTAGGCTCTGCCAATTAGATTCAGCTAAGTGATTGAGTTTCATTTTTCCTATCTTGTTATAAACTCTTAGATGACGACATCTGTGCAGAGAATAAGACTTCATATGTCTTTATTTAAAAATAAGACATGAATACTGTGATCAATTTAATTTTCAAAACTAAGAACAAATATTTAATGTGCATTACCACATCTATTAATATTTATTTTAATGATCTTAGAATATATAATCTGTATTTTAATATAACTCCTATTGGAGATTTCTTCATAAATGATATTATAATCATAAAAATGTATGATTAACTTTGGAGTCATCGAACTACTACTATATTCACCATCCTCATAAAAATGTAAAAATTGATTTTAATTATTAGTATTATTATGTTTTCCTAATTAAATATTATTTGTTCTTTAAAGCATTTAGATTCTGACAAACTATAACAATTTTGCAATATTTTAAATAATGTAAAATGAATATTTTAAAGCAAAGACACTTTTAGTAATCAAAATATTATGCCATAAATTCTAAATCCTAACCAAACAAGAGGTATGTTAAGAATATTTTGAATATCTTCAACCAATAGCACTGTCTCTATTCTCTTTTGCAGTTCTTTTCTTTACAAGATACATGGAATTTCTGTTTATTACTGAGTATAAATTTACACAAATGATGCATTAACTTATTCTCAATTAGTCAAATTATAAAGCAGTGTGGTATTCCTATCCTTGCACCAAAAACTTCTACAGAAGGAGCCCATGCATTATTTAAGACAGTTCTTGTTTCCCTGTCTGTGGCATTTGCTAGATCACACAGAGTAACAGCAAGCTGTGGAAAACAGAACTACAGTTTAACAATGGGTTTGAACTGTGTAGGTCTGCTAGTATTTGGATTTTCTTCTGCCTCTGCCACTTCTGAGACAGCAAGAGGAACTATTGCCCTTCCTCCTCCTTATCATCAACCTATTCAACATGAAGATGATAAGCATAAAAACCTTTTTGATGATCCACTTCCACTTAAAAATACTAAATATATTTTCGCTTCCTTATGATTATCTTAATAACATATTTTTCTCTAGCTTACTCTAAGAATACAGTATATAATATATATATATATATATATAACCTATAAAATATGTGTTAATTGACTATGCTATGAGTAAGGCTTCTAGTCAACAGTAGAATATTACAAGATTTGGGAGAGTCAAAAATTATATGAAGATTTTTGACTGTGCCAGGAATTTGGTTACTTCTAACCCTTGCATTGTTCAGAAGTCAACTGTAGTTACAAAATTAAAAGCAGTAATAAAACACTTGGCACACACAGCCTGGGTGGAGAAGGGAGGTAATAAATGCTTGAACATAATTTTTTTATCATTAGGAAAATCCAAGAAGTTAATATTAAAATGAAAATGTGATTGTATAACTACAGAATCTAGAAGTGATAGAAATAAAAAAAAGTTTATTGAAATAATTATTTATATCATGCATTTAATGTTAATTCCACAAGCTTTAGTAGCCTAAGGCATATTCCTGCATAATGTGTGACAAATGAATACTTTCAAATAATGAAAACATCACAACTTAGCAAAACTATGCTAAGTTCAGTCTTTTGAAGGTATAAGAGAGGTGCTTAATCAAGGTTATACAATGGGGGCAGCTTAAAAGAGGCCTTGACAGACTAGTTCTTATGCAAAGCATCTTTAACTAAAGACATTGTAAGATGCATAATGCTACCCAACATAAAGCTGCTGATATTACATTGTGACAAGCGTCTTTTTTTTTTTTTTAAATGGCAATTTTCTGAAAGAATAAAACCTAAATTAGAAACATTACATGACACCTTTTGGAAAGCCAATGAAAGGAAAAGTATCATAAAAGCAGTTTCTCTCTTACAAGGAAAGAAAGGGAAGAACTTCAGGACAATGTAAATTATCACCTTTACACTACAAGCTCAAAGGCAGATGCTATTTCTATACAGATGAATACTAGCCTGATTTCCTCACTCCCTTCTTTTTCTTCGAGTTGCTATTCAATAATATCAATGGGATTAGAAAATTAGGCAGCTTTACTTAGTCTTCCGCATTTCTAACTTTACAATGACTTCATGACAGTTAATTGTCCAATTCTTTTGTCCTTGGCCAGGACTACAAAGCTTCTTTTAGATGTAAGTAGTTAATAAATATTTGCTGAATGGGATATTAATATCTAACTAGGAATGCTTTAAAAAGAGCGTTCTTTGTGTCACCTGTGTTTGTCCTTGATTCTACTTACTCTCTTCTTCTCATTGCATTTTCATTCATAATATTTTATATTATTATGGTATATTATCATTTGAGGGGCATGCTTCAAGTACTCAAGTAACTTTTACCTTTTTTGCTATTCTCTCTCTCTATATATATAATTACAAATATGTAAATATGTATGCAAATGTATGCATGTGTATTTAGCACGCATCTATTGAATACTAATCACATAATGTAATCAGTTTAAGGGACTGGACAGTAGACTAAATGATAATGCCCAGTAATAACTACCAGTTTAATAGTCCTTTACACCTTATCTGTAAGTCTTTTGCATATACGATCTTATTTGCTGATAAATACATATCACTTTCTTAATGAGACATACTACAACTTGTGTAAATTTCTATTTCTCACAAAAATATCTTTAAGAAAGTGGAACATATCATGAAAAATGAAGATTCACAAATAGTAGGTGTGATATTAAAATTAATATATTTGAAAGTTTATCCACACCATAAACAAAAACAAAAAAACAAGTGAAAATTTTCACAGCGGAACTCAACTATATGAAGTTCTTTAATAAAATATATTTTTAAGAAACTTGTATAATGTTTTCACTTTTGGTTATTGTATTAGTCGATATTCTCCAGAAAAACATGGCTAATGAGATTTAGAGAGAGAAAGAGAAGAAGAAACAGGAAAAGAAAGTGAAAGAGAAAGAGACGTGTTATAAGAAATAGGCTAGGCTTTGGTATCAGGATGATGCTGACCTCATAACATGAGTTAGAGAGGATTCCCTCTTTTTCTATTGATTGGAATAGTATCAGAAGGAATGGTACCAGCTCCTCCTTGTACCTCTGGTAGAATTCGGCTGTGAATCCTTCTGGTCCTGGACTTTTTTTCATTGTTAGGCTATTAATTATTGCCTCAATTTCAGAGCCTGTTATTGGTTTATTCAGAGATTCAGCTTCTTCCTGGTTTAGTCTTGGGAGGGTGTATGTGTTCAGGAATATATCCATTTCTTCTCGATTTTTCTAGTTTATTTGAGCAGAGGTGTTTATAGTGTTCTCTGATGGTAGTTTGTATTTCTGTGGGATTGGTGGAGATATCCCCTTTATCATTTTTTATTGCATCTATTTGATTCTTCTCTCTTTTCTTCTTTATTAGTCTTGCTAGCAGTCTATCAATTTTGTTGATCTTTTCAATAAACCAGCTCCTGGATTCGTTGATTTTTTGAAGGGTTTTTTGTGTCTCTATCTCCTTCAGTTCTGCTCTGATCCTAGTTATTTCTTACCTTCTGCTAGCCTTCGAATGTGTTTGCTCTTGCTTCTCTAGTTATTTTAATTGTGATGTTAGGGTGTCAATTTTAGATCTTTCCTGCCTTCTCTTGTGGGCATTTAGTGCTATAAATTTCCCTCTACACCTGCCTTAAATGTGTCCCAGAGATTCTGGTACGTTGTGTCTTTGTTCTCATTGGTTTCAAAGAACATCTTTATTTCTGCCTTCATTTCGTTATGTACCCAGTAGTCATTCAGGAGCAGGTTGTTCAGTTTCCATGTATTTGAGCGGTTTTGAGTGAGTTTCTTAATCCTCAGTTCTAGTTTGATTGCAATGTGATCTGAGAGACAGTTTGTTATAATTTCTGTTCTTTTACACTTGCTGAGGGTGCTTTACTTCCAACTATGTGGTCAATTTTGGATAAGTGCGATGTAGTGCTGAGAAGAAAGTATATTCTGTTGATTTGGGGTGGAGAGTTCTGTAGATGTCTATTAGGTCCACTTGGTGCAGAGCTGAGTTCAATTCCTGGATATCCTTTTAACTTTCTGTCTCCTTGATCTGTCTAATGTTGACAGTGGGGTGTTAAAGTCTCCCATTATTATTTTGTGGAAGTCTAGGTCTCTTTGTAGGTGTCTAAGGACTTGCTTTATGAATCTGGGTGCTCCTGTATTGGGTGCATATATATTTAGGATAGTTAGCTCTTCTTGTTGAATTGATCCCTTTATCATTATGAAATGGCCTTCTTTGTCTCTTTTGATCTTTGTTGGTTTAAAGTCTGTTTTATCACAGACTAGGATTGAAACCCCTGCCTTTTTTTGTTTTCCATTTGCTTGGTAGATCTTCCTCCATCCCTTTATTTTGAGCCTCTGTGTGTCTCTGCATGTGAGATGGGTCTCCTGAATACAGCACACTGATGGGTCTTGACTCTTTATCCAATTTGCCAGTCTGTGTCTTTTAACTGGAGCATTTAACTTATTTACATTTAAGGTTAATATTGTTATGTGTGAATTTGACCCTGTCATAATGATGTTAGCTGGCTATTTTGCTCGATGGTTGATGCAGTTTCTTCCCAGCATTGATGGTCTTTACAATTTGGCATATTTTTTCAGTGGCTGGTACCGGTTGCTCCTTTCCATGTTTAGTGCTTCCTTCAGGAGCTCTTGTAAGGCAGGCCTGGTGGTGACAAAATCTCTCAGCATTTGTGAGGACAGCATCATCCTGACACCAAAGCATGGCAGAGACACAACAAAAAAAGAGAATTTTAGACCAATACCCCTGATGAACATTGATGCAAAAATCCTCAATAAAATACTGGCAAACTGAATCCAGCAGCACATCAAAAAGCTTATCCACCATGGTCAACTGGGCTTCATCTCTGGGATGCAAGGCTGGTTCAACATACGCAAATCAAAAAACGTACTCCATCATATAAACAGAACCAAAGACAAAAACCACATGATTATCTCAATAGATGCAGAAAAGGCCTTTGACAAAATTCAACAGTCCTTCATGCTAAAAACTCTCAATAAATTAGGTATTGATGGGACGTATCTCAAAATAATAAGAGCTATTTGTGACAAACCCACAGCTAATATCATACTGAATGGGCAAAAACTGGAAGCATTCCCTTTGAAAACTGGCACAAGACAGGGATGCCCTCTCTCACCACTCCTATTCAACATAGTGTTGGAAGTTCTGGCCAGGGCAATCAGGCAGGAGAAAGAAATACAGGGTATTCAATTAGCAAAAGAGGAAGTCAAATTGTCCCTGTTTGCAGATGACATGATTGTATATTTAGAAAACCCCATTGTCTCAGCCCAAAATCTCCTTAAGCTGATAAGCAACCTCACCAAAGTCTCAGGATACAAAATCAATGTGCAAAAATCACAAGCATTCTTATACACCAATAACAGACAAACAGAGAGCCAAATCATGAGTGAACTCCCACTCACAATTGCTTCAAAGAGAATAAAATACCTAGGAATCCAACTTACAAGGGATGTGAAGGACCTCTTTAAGGAGAACTACAAATCACTGCTCAACGAAATAAAAGAGGACACAAACAAATGGAAGAACATTCCATGCTCATGAATAGAAAGAATCAATATAGAGAAAATGGCCATAATGCCCAAGGTAATTTATAGATTCAATGCCATCCCCATCAAGCTACCAATGACTTTCTTCACAGAATTGGAAAAAACTACTTTAAAGTTCATATGGAACCAAGAAAGAGCCCACAGTGCCAAGACAATCCTAAGCCAAAAGAACAAAGCTGGAGGCATCACGCTACCTGACTTCAAACTGTACTACAAGGCTACCGTAACCAAAACAGCATGGTACTGGCACCAAAACAGAGATATAGACCAATGGAACAGAACAGAGCCCCCAGAGATAATACCACACATCTACAACTATCTGATCTTTGACAAACCTGACAAAAAACAAGAAATGGGAAAAGGATTCCCTATTTAATAAATGGTGCTGGCAAAACTGGCTAGCCATATGTAGAAAGCTGAAACTGGATCCCTTCCTTACACCTTATACAAAAATTAATTCAAGATGGATCAAAGACTTAAATATTAGACCTAATACCATAAAAACCCTAGAAGAAAACCGAGACAATACCATTCAGGACATAGACATGGGCAAGGACTTCATGTCTAAAACACCAAAAGCAATGGCAACAAAAGCCAAAATTGACAAATAGGATCTAATTAAACTAAAGAGATTCTGCATAGCAAAAGAAACTACCATCAGAGTGAACAGGCAACCTACAGAATGGGAGAAAATTTTTGCAATCTACTCATCTGACAAAGGGCTAATATCCAGTATCTACAAAGAACTCAAAAAAATTTGCAAGAAAAAAACAAACAACCACATCAAAAAGTGGGCGAAGGATATGAACACACACTTCTCAAAAGAAGACATTTATGCAGCCAACAGACACATGAAAAAATGCTCATCATAACTGGCCATCAGAGAAATGCAAATCAAAACCACAATGAGATACCATCTCACACCAGTTAGAATGGTGATCATTAAAAAGTCAGGAAACAACAGGTGCTGGAGAGGATGTGGAGAAATAGGAACACTTTTACACTGTTAGTGGGACTGTAAACTAGTTCAACCATTGTGGAAGACAGTGTGGCGATTCCTCAAGGATCTAGAGCTAGAAATATCATTTGACCCAGCCATCCCACTAATGGGTATATACCCAAAGGATTATAAATCATGCTGCTATAAAGACACATGCACACATATGTTTATTGCGGCACTATTCACAAGAGCAAAGACTTGGAACCAACCCAAATGTCCAACAATGATAGAATGGATTAAGAAAATGTAGCACATATGTACCATGGAATACTATGCAGCCATAAAAAATGATGAGTTCATGTCCTTTGTAGGGACATGGATGAAGCTGGAAACCATCATTCTCAGCAAACTATCACAAGGACAAAAAAACAAACCCCGCAAGTTCTCACTCACAGGTGGGAATTGAACAATGAGAACACTTGGACACAGAAAGGGGAACATCACACACTGGGGCCTGTCATGCGATGGGGGGAGCGGGGAGGGATAGCATTAGGAAATGTAATGTAAATGAGGAGTTAATGGGTGCAGCACACCAACATGGCACATGTATACATATGTAACAAACCTGTACGTTGTGCCCATGTACCCTAGAACTTAAAGTATAATAAAAAAAAAAAAACAGAAAAAAAAAAAGAAATAGGCTAATGCAATTACGAAGGCTGACAAGTCTCAAGATGTACAGGGAAATTAGCAAGCAAGAGATCCCAGAAAGCTGGTGGTGCAGTTCGTGTCTGAAGGCTGGAAGGCCGAGACCCAGGAAAAGCTGATATTTTAGTTTGAATTTTAAGGCCAGAAAAAATACATAATATTTCAATTCCAAGGTAGTCAGGTAAAATAACTATCTTACAGTAAAAAGGTCATAATTTTGTTCTGTTTAGGTCTTCAACTAATTGAATGAGGACCACCCACATTAGGGAAGGCAATCTGCTTTACTAAGTGTTATGGTTTGGCTTTGTGTCCCCCCCAAATCTCATGTCAAATTGTAATTCCCACATGTCAGGGGAAAGACCTGATGGGAGGTGATTGGATCTTTGGAGTGGATTTCCCCCATGTTGTTTTTGTGATAGTGAGTGAGTTATCATGAGATCTGGTGATTTAAAAGTGTGACACTTCTCCCTTACTCTCTCCCTCCGGCCACAATGTAACACATGAGTTGCTTCCCCTTGGCCTTCTGCCATGTAACACATGAGGCCTCCCCAGCCATGTGGAACTATGAGTCAATTAATCCTCTTTTCTTTATAAATTACAGTCTCAGGTAGTGTCTTTATAACAGTGTGAAAACAGACTAATACACTAAGTCTACTGATCTAAATTTTAATATCTTCTAAAACATCCTCACAAAAACACCCAGCATGATGTTTGATTAAATATCTGGGTATTCTGTGGTCCTGTCCAGTCAACACATGAAATTAATCATCACAGTAATAAATTAGTAACTGATAATTATTTTACCTACTATGTTGAGGATAAACACACTAGAAGTCGATCTCATGAGAGAGCATCTCAAAATGATATGACTGTCTAAATTTAATGATATTGAACTTCTGAATTGCAGGCATGTTTGATAAAGAAGCAAGTTTACCTCTTTTTGTTGGTGTTGTTAAATTTGGTAAACTATAGTAAAACATTCTCACGTTATTTTTAACTTGGGTTGTATTGTTTTAAACAATTATGTATGTACCCAACATGCTTTATGTGGTTTTCTTATGTAGAATAGATCATAATATGTATTACCATGGTAGATGGTATCTGCTAAATAAATAATGTTATTGAAAAGTGGTCCTGATCCAGACACCAAGAGATGGTTCTTGGACCTTACACAAGAAAGAATTTTGGGTGAATCCACAGAATACAGTGAAAGCAAGTTTATTAAGAAAGTAAAGGAATAAAATACTGACTACTCCATAGAGCAGGGCATTCTTGACATCAAGAGGAGAGACTTGTCCACCTTAGGTAAGATGCTTGTTTATGTATAAGACAACAAAGTCAAAAAATCATGGGGAAGATTTTTACTACTACAAGTGCTCCTGACAAGGAATCAACTTTTGTGTAACTATTGTATTCCACATCAATTTATACTATCATTTTTAAAGTGAAACTTTTTCTTAAACTAAGAATGCCTTTGTTCTTAAGATATGAGGACATCAGGACATTTCTGGGCCTGTTAAGGGTCTGTTAGGTAAACATTATTAACCTGTTCCCTTAACCATAAATATCCTGTCACTAAGAATGCCTGAACTCCTGGGAGTGCAACCAGCAGGACTCAGCCTCATTTCACTCAGTCCTTATTCAAGATGGAGTCACTCTGATTTAAACAGCTTTGACAATATTACTTAAAATAAGCAGTTTTACTTTTCACTAGGAAAAGTTATAAACACCCAGGGTACATTCTGATTGACCTGATATGAGTTTATTTCTGAAAATCCTCCATCCCTCCACACACAAAAAAACCTTAAATAGCATATAAAATAAAATAAATATCTCATGCTAAAACAAACAGGCATACCCACACACTAATTATAGATAAAACTGATCATCCATAAAAAAAAGCCATATAAATTTTGGAAGACTAGAGAAAATAAACAGAATCTTACTTAAACAGAGATTTGAATCTAATGGCTCACAGAGATGAGGAGTAGGGGGAAACCATACAGATTTTACCAAGGTATAAAGAAAAAACTGAAGAATTGTAGCTGAATATCTCTGCAGCCTGCCATGTGGACTGTGGTTAAAAATAAGATAATCTGTGCCCACATCTCCTCTAAATCTTAGTCAGCAATCAACCCCAGATGCCAAGTGATTTAAGATTTGGACAAACTGAACCAGAGAAGTGGAAATACAGACAAAAAGCCCAGTGGATGCTGAATAAGGATAAGAGGCAAAAGTAGGGCAGTTAGTTTCCATTTAGAACAGCAAAAAAATTAGAGCACTTGCCCAATTTGGCTCTGAGGTTGTTACCAATGGTAAATCCATACGGGTCTGCAGCAACTTCAATTCTTGCCTCCTCAGAAGAAATAATTCATCTGAGGGGCATTGGGCAAAAGGACCGAGGCAAGTTTTAGAAAAGGAAGTGAAAATTTATTTAGAAGCTTTAGAGTAGGAATGAAAAGAAATAAAGTACACTTAGAGAGGGCTAAGTGGGCAGCTTGAGAGATCAAGTGACTGGGTTGACCTTTGACTTAAGGCATACTAAGTATGTTGGCATACTACAAGGGTCTTGTGTCCCTTTCTCCCCTCATTCTTCTCTTGCGGTGGGCTGTCCACATGCACAGTGGCCTGCTAGCACTTGGGAAGGGAGCAAGCACAGTGTGTTTACTGGAGTTGTATGCGTGCTCCCTTGAGGCATTCTTGCCTTCCAGGTCAGGTCAATTGTCTCTAGATCATGTAACAGTTAAACTCCGCCATTTTGCCTCTTAATGCGCATGCTTGAGCCCACTCGCCCATCTCTTGAGATCTTATTGGGAAACTACTAATCAGTAACCAGTTTCAGGTTTTTTGTATCTATTGGGAGACTGCCTTTCCCTGGCAGTGGCTGCGACCAATTATTATTTTATAGAAATAGTGTAATACCTGCCTGACCATCACTTGATGATCATTTAACGTTCCTGATGGGAGCAGGAGGGAGCCCTCTCCTGCCGTGCTCATGCCTGACTACATGCCTGACTAGCTACCTACTGTAACAAGGTCGGTGGTGACCAGGCTTGAGGCTCCTAAATAGGCATTTGAAGCATTCCTCTCTAAAGAAAGTGATTGACTACTTTAAAAATTACAGAATGTCACAATATGAGATGTCTAAATGAAAAGGCAAGTTCTCATCCAATAACTATAAGCTCCATCTGTGCACAGAATGATTCCAATCAGCTTTTTAACAGCTAGATTTCTAAATATTAAATATGAATAAAACATAAAGACTAACCCAGTATTAGAAGAAAGCCTTTAAAAAATAAATGGAACAAAAAAAATTCAAAGGGGACAGAAAGACAAGAAAAATAAAATTAATATATACAAATGTATATAGATATAAATTAAGTTAAAATTCTTAGAGGGAAATTCATATATTGCATCCTTCAGAAGAGAACAAAAGGTATAAAATGGGAACCCTCAGATAAGATGCACAAGTTCCAAATGTGTGTGTGTGTCGGTGTATAAAACGTAAGTAGATAAACACACACACACATACACAAGGAAAGGGTGTAAAAGAAAGAGAGGAAGAGATAAGAGTATACAGTTCTCAGTGAGTGTGGGTGGAGAGCCATAAGGAAACCAAATAGTTTGGGACATCTCATTAACAACAATGAAACCTAGAAGACAGGACAGGGAGAACTTAAAAAATTCTGAGATATTTATTTCCAATAGAACGTTTGTAAAGAATTTTAATTTTGTCCAAATTAGTACTCACTTTAGAGAGAAAAATAAAAGTATAAAACACGTAGAACCTCAAAAAATTATACTCATTAGTTTATTCTATGGATGCTACTGGAGGATTCCATCCGCCAAAAAGAAAATTTTTAAAATGTAGAGGAGGAGTGTGCATGTGTAAACTAGTAACAGAGGAGACAATACGGAAGTGTATTTTTTTACTTTCTACATTAAATTACAGCCCCATGACTAAAATCAAAGCTACCTGCTTTTGACTTCTAACCCACTTAGCAATTAAAGGATGAAACTATTATATAGCATTTTAGAAATATTCGTGTCACTATACGGTGTAATCTTAAAAAGTAGTTGCAGCATATTTATATAATGACTTTTAAAGTTTTCATATTTTCAGCATTATGCAGCTACCAAAAAAATGGTGAAAGAACTTTCAGAAAGCATTCATACTAAATCCATTTATGCCATAGAATTAAAGAGAACAATTCGTTCCGGAAATTTACATTTATATATTTAACATTAAATATGTTACTTTAAACATTAGAATATCAAGGATATACATAAAGAAAGAAAATGTACATGATTATATATGTAAAATAAATATCGAAGTGTATATTTATGCTACATATATTCAAAATTGATTTCATTTTTATCAAAAACATGCATGTACATAGCTATACATCGAGTAGAAATATGAAGATTTATCAAAATCCTTAGATTTATCACCATTCTATCCCTAGTGCCATGTTCCAGCAACTTTCTTTTTCAACAGTTTTATATTCTCTTCATGGTCCTAAAATGCACATTTCTAAACAATACCATGTATATACTATTTAATATTTATTAATTTTTGATATTATTTGTTTTCAGTGATAGCAAATGAGGTTTTCAGTTATTTTTCACAACCAATGCTTGCACATTTTATCTTCATCTCTCAAAATTATTATACTTTATTCAAATAAATATATAGTGCTCATATTATTCTGAATATGGTAGCATTCTGATTTGTTTAACCAAGAGATATGTTGTATTTTCTGTTATGTATAGGTTTTATTTTCTTTCTAGAGTTAATTTCCTGTTTTCTCACCTAAGTGTCTCTGTACTCATGAGATCCTTTAAATACCTAGCAATCTTTTTTATTAATATTGATTTTAATTGATAAATAACTGTGTGCATTCATGAGGTACAATGTGGTTTTAATATATTTATACATGTGAAATGATTAAATCAATTGAATTAACATATCCATTACTTAGCTTACCTATTTTTCATGATGAGATATTTGAAATTTACCGTTAGTTATTTTGAAATATATAGTACATTATTATAGATTATAGTCCCTCTATTATACAATAGATCTCAAATCTTATTCCTCTTATCTATCCAAAACTTTGTACCTTTTGATCAAGAACTTCCCATCCCCTTCTTCCCCCTTCCCAACCCACTCTCTGATAAACATCGTTCTGCTCTCTACTTCTATGAGTTCAATATTTTTAGGTTCCACATATAAGTAAGACCATGTGCTATTTGTCTTTCTGTGCCTGGCTTATTTCAGTCTGTCTTAAAAAGTCCTACAGGTGATTCTGATAAAAAGCTAAAGTTGGAAATTCATTTTGTAAAGTAATTAAGTGACAAGGGACCTTCCTTCTTTTTCCCTTTTAATTGTGGGTATCCCAATTAGAAAGCTGCAGTAGCATTTTTCTCTTTAGCTGCTCATCAAATTCTTTGAGTGTGTCATGAAGTATCCCTGGAAAATGAAATTCTCCAAGTGGAAGAAAAGAACTGATAATCTAAAATTTAAGTATACAAACTTCTAATTAATACACTGTTTGCAGCACTGCGGCTGCTAGTTCTCTTAACCCTAGAGCTCCTTAAATGCCACTTCTTTAGTACTTAAGCTTTCTCTTTACTTTGAGACTATCTGGGGGAGAGGTAGAAGCCTAGATTCATAGACTAATGAAGACTGGAAAATTGTAGCGACAACTCATCTGTGAACACACTTTCACATTTCATCCCTGTGTTTTATCTCCTATTTTCTGGAATACCTCGTGTTAGAAACGTGCATGGTGAAATTTACACATGACGCAATTTCTTTTTATTACCATTTTTCCTCTTGAACAGTAGATTAAACCACACTGTGATGGATTTTTCTGTTGATTTGGGGTTTATGGTGATAGAATGTTGAAAATAATCCCTTAAAGAAGCTATATTTTTACTTGTCTCGTTCATTTGCTATAATAATTGACTCTATCTACCAATCATTTAATTTAACATATGGTAAAATTATTTCTTTTCAGATATGTAAGTTTGGAAAGTCAACATTCAATAATTCCTACACAATTATTGAATGTCTACTATGTTCCAGATATTGAGCTAGATACAGAATGATGTTTTGTTGCCATTTTCCTTAGGAGAATTATTATCAAGTTCATGTAAAACTGTAGATACCTATAGAAAATGAAACAATAATGCAATTTGGCACACACACACACACACACACGTACACACACATATCTATGTTATTTTTAGACAAGGTAGAGATTAATGGGAATGGGAATTACTAAAATTACTTAACTGAAATGTGGAATTTGGGTGGGAAGAAGGAAGAAAAAGCATGTTTCAGGCAGGTTAAATTATTAAATTCTTTCTACTTTCCTCCTATAAAAATCCAAAATAATATTTTCTAATTATAATCTGTGTTATATCTTTATCTTACACATCTTTACTATGTTTCCATTAACATATTTTAACACTTTCTACATTGTTTTCTAAAATACGCATTTCTATAAATAAAGCATTTTAATAAATATATTTATAACTTATTTAATATGCATATTAAATCTATATTTCCAGACATACAAACATATTTACATATATTTATGGGTATTGCATGTTTGGGTATATATCTATATGTGTAGGGCACTGCACTGTGAACCACCGTCTTTTCACTTTTAACTGTTAACACAATCCTAGCATTAAAGTAATATCATTCTCATTTTTCAGATGCAGAAATTTTGACTTGCCCAAGGTTACACAGTTAATTAGTTAATGGCAGAGGGATCCACTCCTCTTAGGTTTAGCATGATTCAGATAAAAAATTACTATGCTAACCACAATTACCTCTCCTTTAAATTAACTGCATTAAAAAAAAATAATTTGAATAGCTTCCTCTGCAGAAAAAGTCACCATGGCTCGTGTTTTAAGGTAGTAGAGAAATTGAGTTTTCTATTAATTTGGAGCTAGATGAAGAAGTAAAGCATAATTTGTTTTTGAGAACTGTTGAGCAAGTTGAGAAGGTATGTGATCCAAAAGGCAGTTACTTGGGAAGCAGCCAAATTAAAAAGGATAAATCTGAATGAGTCATAAATTGAAAGTGGTAGGCAAAGAAGGTGAGTCTGGGTTGGAGCCAAAGAAATAGAGAACAGCAAATTGTAGAAAATGCCTGTGCTATTAGGAAAAGACAGGAATGGCCTAATTCCCTAGAGGGATTTACACTCAGGGAAAGCATCTGGAGATTATCTGGAAATTATTCCTTTTTAATAATTGAATGGGAAATGCTTTTATTTTTATTGCTATGATTTTATTTGTAATTTTAAATGTTTATTACTTGCTGATTATAAAATAAATCAATGTCATCAATTTTAACCAGAAAAAAATGAAATCTGAGATACTGAATGCTTGTTAAGGATTCACATCAGGATTATCAAATCTCCTTCTATGACCCCAGTTATTGGTACATTATTCTTTGTAATTAAAATGAAGGAATATGGCAGAACTTCCATCTTTAGCAATAAGACACACTGAATATTCTGAAATCTCCCTGCAGCATACCTCAATATGCTGGATATTTTTTAAAATCTTTAATTGCATAGTTTTAGCAAAAAAGTTTAAAAACATAAAGATAAAACAAAATATATTGAATAAAGCAGGAATTCCAAGAAGAAAGCTCCCAAAGAAGAGTCAGTTGCCCTGAGGAACTATGTCGTGTCTATGAGCTTTTAGGCATATGGTTTTAATCCAACAAGTACAAAAAAAAATCTACAGGCTGATAAGGATAAAAGTTAGAAAACCAAGAGCCCCGATATAAAGCCATGATTCCAAAATATGAATAATCAATAAAATATCTAACTGGGAGGTAAATAGCACGCCCCTCCCCCCCACAACACACACACACACACACACACACACACACACACACACACACACACACACACACACACACACAGAGCCAACTACAAGGAGAAAATAATCAGACTTAACAGATAAGGGAATGGAGTACCAAGATCCTCCTTGATAATACCTAATCTCCAGTCTGGCCTGAAGCAAGTTTTAGACTGGAAAGCGCATTACCTACAGAACCTAAAATACCTAGAGCACACAGACTTTATGTTAAATTTCTGAGTATTATCAAGTTGGACACTTCGTAGAAGTAAACATAGACCTCCTTATAGCAGCAGATGTTATCACAGTCCTTCAAAGTTCTCTGAATAATAAAGTACCATAGTGAAGAAATAAACATTAAAAATGAAAATTGCCAAAGAAACAAGCTACTGTGTGTGCAAGTTAAGAGAATAAATACACAATAATCAGAAACAGATGTAAAGTATTAAAGACCACATATAATGTGTTTAAGTAACAATAGGTGGTGTGCAAGTATGCAAAAGAAAGAAGGCTATCAAAATGCTGAATCTGATTTGGAAAATAACCAAATAAAAATTCTAGAAATGGAGAAAGAGATCTTTAGATGAGATATATAGCAGAATAGGCATTATGAAGTTAGCATGAGTGAACTGAAATACAGATCTTAATAGAATTACTCAATTCAGTACAGAGAAACAGAGATGTAAAAATATAAGTGATGTTGAGAGATGTGAGAGTGAAATGAAAAATTTTAACATATATCTACTGAGATAACCAGAAGAAGCTAGTAAAAAAAAGTTAGATAAAAAGATATACTGAATAGAATTATATAAAAACTACTCATATTCTGTAACCATTGTGAATCATAGGTGGGATATATGACTATAACTTTATACCTACCATCATCATCATGTAGTTACATAGTATCAAAGATAAAGAGAAGACGTTAAATAAATAGGAAAATAAAGTATTTATTGATCTTCAATGGAACTAACTTTGAACTGAGCACTTCCAATAATATCTTTAAATAATATTCCAAATAACATTACCTAGATTTGCATGGAAATCAAACATGGTCAAGAACAAAAATGAAATAAGAGCACTGAAGACAGACAAAAGTTGTAAAGTTTATTGCCAACACATCTACAGCCAATAGGAGTTAGCCAAACAACCTAATGAGAAAATGGGACAAAATGTAAAAAGATAAACAGAAATGGTCAAAAGGTAGTAAAAGAGAATGACAGTTTAATGAGTATGAGGTTTCCTTTGGGGTGATGACAGTCTTCTGAAACTAGATACTAGTGAAGGTTATATAACATTGTAAATCTACTAAATTCCACTCGAGTGTGCACTTAAAAGTGATTAAAATGGTATATTTTATGTGATGTGTATTTTACCACAGTAAAAATGATATTCACAAAAATATATTACCAAAACAGTAGTAGTATACAACTGCTTCAAGTTTACCTTATAAACTGTAGTATTTCAAGAGTTTCTGAATGCACATCCTGGCCTCACAACTTATTATTGTGTATACTGGTGTCTTAGTCCATTCAGGCTGCTCTAACAAAATACTATAAACTGAATAGCTTATAGACAGCAGAAATTTATTTCTCCCATTTCTGGAGGCTCGGAAGTCTAAGATCAAGCTAAGATTTGATGTCTTGTGAGGGCCTATTTTCTGGTTCCTAGTCAACAACTTCTTGTGTTTTATATAATGGAAGGGGTGAGGGATCTGTTTGGGCCCCTTTTATAAATGTACTAATCCTCTTCATGAGGACTCTACCTCATGACTAATAAACTCTCAAAGGCCTCACCTCCTAATACTATAATCTTGGTGGTTAAAAATTCAACACATAAATTAGGGGAGTGGGAGACATAAATATTCAGATCATTGCAACTTGTGCAATTTAGAGGACTTCCTTTTGCCTTGACCTTCTTCTATGGTAAAATGAAGGTGATTATAATAGTAACTACAATGTGCAGATTAACCATATAAAAAAGCATGGAAAACCCTAAAATAATAAGATCTAAATTAGGTTTTCATATTATTAGTTTTAATTTCTTATCATCATCATTATTACTAACATTTTGCTTCTAACATTTTCCAGTCTAAAGTATTCATATCAAATTTTTGTGCCATCCATTATCATTCAAGTTTTCGATTAATTGTGCTAGAATGCTTTCCTCGAATCGTCATCTTACATTTATATCTGTCTCCACTTTCCAGGGTTGTTGTATATTACATTCCCTTAAGATTAATGCCATGTTGAAATTATCAGTTTATTTTTCTTTTTTCCTACTAGTTTCTCAAGAGCAATGTATCGTCCAAATTGTCTTTTGATCACATATTGCCACACCACACATACACACATCTCATGAATTCACAATTGTTCAGCTGAACAGTGTCATCTACATGATTGACATATACTTTGTTTCTTTCATTGAAAATATTTTTCCATTTAATTTTTGCCCAATTATAGCACTAAAAATGTCTGAAACTCTCAATTTCTCATATTAAGGTAAAAAATAACTTAATAATGCATTCATTTAGCAAATATTCAGTAGCACTAACTACCGGCGCAGCACTATGGCTGTGATAAGTATTTCAACATTAATTCTCAAAATATTTTTGTTTGCATCTAAATTTAAATAGGAAAGAGAAAGTTATTGATAATGCAATGTGAAACTTCAGAAGCTATGACTATAGTTACATGCTGGCTAGGAGTTTCACTGATTCCCAGCCAGATCTTTTTTTTGGAAAAACATATATTTTTTCCTAAATGACAAGAAAAAAACATATAAAATTAGATTATGAACACATTTTTTGGCATAGGTCTCTGTCTCTTAATCATATGCATGTTTAATACTTTAAATATAACTTAAACAATTGACATGCTTAGAATAAAAGAGAGTATGATACATTGAAACTGAATATACCATAATATTATCAGTTTGGTACAAAAGACCAAAGAAATGTTGGGTTACATCAGTATGTCATTGATCTATTAGGAGAGAAAAGCTGAGAAACCCAAGAGGCTGTGATCCTTAACCTTGTTCACATCTAAGAAAGAAACACACATATACTAGCTTCTTATCCAGATACTGCAAAATTATAATATTATAACATATAAAACTATGTCTAGTGGATTTGATTTTGATTTCTATTTTGAATAGTTCTTGACAATATCCATGGATAACAACTAAATTTCTGTCAACACATTTTAATGATTCTATACATGCATAGCAGTCATTTCATGCAGCTTTAGGGGGTAAAGATGGATCAGTTAGTGATCTTGGCTTGATTTCATTTAAACAAATTATTTTCCATTTTGAGATATATAATACAGAATTTGTACTCTTTTTCATGTGTTTGTTTTCAGGAGCTTCTTAAGTGGGATACAAATTATTTTGCCCTAACTATATGTAATGAAATCAAACCAATAATGGACACGGTGATAAGCAGGACCCCACAAGTTCTTTCAAAACCAGCATACATTTGTCAAAATCTCCATCGAGCTAGTCAGTAAGGAAAACAATATATTTACTGTTCAAGCCCTGAAGCTTTTGAAAATTTTATGACACAATAGAGAAAAAAATTATATTTGACAAGTTTGAATTAGAGCTTCATAACCTAGGAGCATTTATATTTTGGGAGTGGTTTACATGTCCATTAAGATATTAGAGAGATTAGGAAATGCTTTCATCCTCCAGAGGATGCCTGGGATGGCCATATCATGACTCAGGAGGCTTGTCCAGTTATCCAGATTTTTGTAGAAATGATGTAATTTTCTCTGTGTGATATTGTGCTAAAATCTGTGGGAGTCACCAAGACTGCTCTTGTAAAATGGGCAGAAAGTGTCTAAAATCCAGTCCCAGTTCTGTTGCATTCACCAAGTAAAACAGGCCTTTCAGTAATTTATAGTTGTATTTTCATTCTACTTCATGTTTAATATCTACACAGAGCTTCTCTCATGCTATGGAAATACAGAGAGTGAGATTTTAGGGATATAGTATCCAATGTTAACTATAATAATGATACCCCAAAATTGAGTGATATCTTTGATAGGCACTGACATATATTTATTTACAAGTTTCATTACTATTCCAAGAGGCAATTAACAATAGTCCTTTTCAATTAATAAACATCATCAGGTACTTAATATTAGCTATATGCTATGAAAGTTTCTGCAGAATGAAAACATGAATAAGGCATAGTCTCTCCTGAAAGAACTTTCAATCTAGCGGTGGAGCCAAATAATAATGCCAGCTCAATGGGACAGATTTTATAAAAGAAGTAGTAGAGGAAAACAGTATATTATAAAAACACAAAAGTGTAGTAAGTAATTCTGATTCAGCAATAAAGGAACACAATTTAGACTTAAAAAATTTGCACTTCAAAGTATGTAAAATATACGACCCAACGTGGAACAGACTAAAAGTAAGATGACCATGTTTAGTACAAAATGGAAAAATGGTTTTCTAGGAGGAATAAAATTAAAAGAGAAATTGTCTGAAAATGTCACCTTGATATTGAAACCAATAGACAAGTTGGAAACAGATTTTATCAATTCCTCATCTTATTCTTGAGGTGAACTCCACTCGACAAAATAGTTTCCAAAATAGATGTCCTAAAACACAAAGAGTACCAAATACATGTAGCAATACCCCAAAGAACACATACTTTCCTTGCTTCCCTTTATTTTCTTTTATATTCCTACACATATGAATCTTTACAAAGGGAATTTAATATTTAATGTGATACTTGTACACTAGTGATAAATATTTGGGCCATAAATTCTTATTAATTGCTTAGTAAAAGTTAAGTGTGTTATGGTTTATTTAGGATTTTTGCATGTAGATTTATAAGTGATATTGAACTATATTTTTACAATTTCAACTAACTTTATCTGGTTTGGTATTGAATCAGTTCTCTACTGCTACATGGCAAATGAGCAGAAATTTAGCAACTAAACACCCATTTGTTATGCTACCATTTGGTAGATCACAAGTCTGGGAGGGTTAATTGGATTCTCTGCTAAGGGTCTTTCAATGTGAAAATCAAGGTTTAGGGGCTGAGCTCTCATCTGAAGGCTCTAGGGCAGAAGTGTTTTTGAGATCATTAAGGTTGTTGGCTGAATTCAGTTCCATGTGGTTGGAAAATTGAAGTCCACATTTCCTTGGTGGCTGTCGGCTTAGGGGGTTGTTCTTGACTTCTAGACATAGTCTGCATTCTTCATCATGTAGTGCTCTGCATTTTTGAGCCAACAGTGGTATTTGAAATTCTTCTAGTGCTTCAAATCTCTGGACTCTGTGTGATAAGTTTAGACCAGTGGATACTATCTTGGTATCTCAAAGACAGTTGATTTAGAACTTTACATTTGCAAAAATCTCTTCACAGCACTTAGATTGAATATCGGTGATATGATTTGGCTGTGTCCCCACCCAAATCTCATCTTGAATTGTAACTCCCACAATTCCCAAATGTCTGGGGAGGAACCTGGTGGAAAGTGATTGTTGAATTATGAGGGTGGGCCTTTCCTGAACTGTTCTTGTGATAGTGAATGAATCTCAGGAGATCTGATGATTTCAAAAATGGGAGTTTCCCTGCACAGGCTCTCTCTTTACCTGCCACGATCCATGTAAGATGTGACTTGTTCCTTTCTGCCTTCTGCCATGATTGTGAGGCCTCCCCAACCATGAGGAACTGTAAGTCCATTAAACCTCTTTCTTTTGTAAATTACCGAGCCTTGGGTATTCCACAGCATGAAAACAGACTAATACAATAAATTGGTACCAATAGAGTGGGGTGCTGCTGAAAAGATACCTGAAAAGTGGAATCGACTTTGGAACTGGGTAACAGGCAGAGGTTGAAACAGTTTGAAGGGCTCAGAAGAAGACAGGAAAATGTGGGAAAGTTTGGAACTTCCTAGAGACTTGTTGAATGGCTTGGACAAAAATGCTGATAGTGATATGAACAATAAGGTCCCGGCTTAGGTCGTCTGAGATGGAGATGAGGAACTTGGGAACTGCAGCAAAGGTGACTCTTAGTGTTTCAGCAAAGAGACTGGAGGCATTTTGCCCCTTCCCTAGAGACGTCTGGAAATTTGAACTTGAGAGAAATGATTTAGGGTATCTGGCAGAAGAAATTTCTAAGCAGCAAAGCATTTAACATGTGACTTGGGTGCTGCTAAAGGCATTCCATTTTATAAGGGAAGCAAAGCATTGAAGTTTGGGAAATTTGCAGCCTGATAATGTGATAGAAAAAAAAAAAAAAAACATTTTCCGAGGAGAAATTTAAGCTTCCATTACAGGCCCAGAGGCCAAGGAGGAAACTATAGTTTCCTGGACTGAGTCCAGGGCTCCCCTGTTCTGTGAAGCCTAGGGACTTGGTGCCCTGTGTTTTAGCCACTCCAGCCATGGCTCAAAGGGGCCAAGGTACAGCTCTATTGTTGCTTCAGAGGGTGGAAGACCCAAGCTTTGACAGCTTCCATGTGGTGTTGAGCCTGCCGATGCACAGAAGTCAAGAATTGAAGTTTGGAAACCTCTGCCTAGGTTTCAGAGTTATATGGAAATGCCTGGATATCCAGGCAGAAGTTTGCTGCAGTGACAAGGCCCTCATGGAGAACCTCTGCTAGGGCAGGGCAGAAGGAAAATGTGGGGTGGAAGCCCCACACAGAGTCCCTACTGGGGCACTGCCTAGTGAAGCTGTGAGAAGAAGGCCACCGTCCTTCAGACCCCAGAATGGTAGATTCAGCGAGAGCTTACACTGTATACCTGGAAAAGCCACAGACACTCAACACCAGCCCATGAAAGCAGCCAGGAGGGAGGCAGTACTCGCAAAGCCATGAGGGTGCAGCTTCCCAAAACCGTGGGAACCCTCTTCTTGCATCAGCATGACTTGGATGCAAGACATGGAGTCAAAAAATATAATTTTTGAGCTCAAAGATTTGATTACCCAGTTGGATTTCAAACTTGCATGGGGCCTGTAGCTGCTTTGTTTTGGCCTATTTCTCCCATTTGGAACAGCTATATTTGCCTAATGCCTGTACCCACATTGTATCTAGGAAGTAACTAAGTTGCTTTTAATTTTACAGGCTCATAGGCAGAAGGGGCTTGCCTTGTCTCAAATGAGACATTGGACTGTGGACTTTTGAGTTAATGCTGAAATTAGTTAAGACTTTGGGGGACTTCTGGGAAGGCATGAATGGTTTTGAAATGTGAAGACATGAGATTTAGGGGAGACCAGGGGCTGAATTATATGGTTTGCCTGTGTCCCCACCCAAATCTCATCTCCAATTGTAACTCCAAAATTCCCACATGTTGTGGGAGGAACCTGAAGGGAGGTAATTGCTGAATTATGGGGGCGGGCCTTTCCTGTGCCGCTCTCATAATAGTGAATGAGTCTCACCAGATATGACAGTTTTAAAAAAGAGAGTTTCCATGCACAAGCTGCCTTTTTGCTTGCTATTATCCATGTAAGATGTGACTTGCTCCTATTTCCCTTACACCATGATTGTGAGGCCTTCCCAGCCATGTGGAACTGTATGATCATTAAACCTCTTTCTTTTGTAAATTGCCCAGTCTTGGGTATGTCTTTATCAGCAGTGTGAAAATAGACTAATACAATCAGGGATAAAAATCTTGGAATATCATTTTAGAATTCTGCTTATCACAGGTAACAAGGTTATGATGGCTTGCTAAAATGAGTTACTTACCAATACCTCTCTAGTAGCTGTAAAACTTTACATGTAATCCAATCTTAGATTGTTGGTAGAAACTACTGGTAAAAAAATTAATTTGTTGGTAGTTAGTAGCTATTACTGGTAAAAATAGCTGCAACTCATGTTTTATTTAGTTTTGTATCTTGTGGGTAAATTCCATTTCTTTAATGATTATGTTAATTTTTATTATACAGGTTTAATATGCTTGTTTTAGTTTTGGGAAGGTTTGAATTAATTGGCATAAAGTTACAATATTCATTTATTTTTATATTATTTCTGCATATGTAATTATGCCTCCTTTTTATGTTGAATATTGTTTGTCATCCCTTTCTCTGTCCTTCTCGCCATCTCTCCTCTCTTCTTGATCACTCTTGTTTAAAGCCTATATTGCCAGGTTATATATATATATATGCACTTTTCTGATAAAATGCTTAGTTCAGGTTCCTGTAACAAAATACCATAGTCCAGGTAGCTTACAAACACAAGCATTTATTTTTACAGGCTGGAAGGTCCAAAATCAATATTTCATTGTTATCTGGTGAGTGCCCACTTCTTCACAGATAGTGCCTTCCAGCTCTGTCCTCACATGGTAGAAGGGGCAAACAAGCTCCCTAGGGTCTTTTTTATTGGATATTAGTAGCATTCACCTCTCAACGACTCCCACTTCTTAATACCATCACCTTGGGGGTTAGGATCTCTATTTATAAATTTTAGACAACACAAACATTCAGAATATAGCAAGTAATTTTGATCCTATCACCCTCTAAAATTGGTTAAAGTTTCATTTTATTCTGAGGTTAGTATTGCTCTTTCCTTACAGTTACTTGAATTAAATTTATTTTATTTTAATAACTTTCAAGTTGGATAATTACATTACTTATTTTCAGACTTTCTTTTCAAATATCAGCATGTGAAGATTTATTTTCCCCTGGGTTTTAAATGCATTTTATATATTTTGAAATATCGTATTATGATGACTATAGAGTATATGTATTTTCTAATTTCAAATAAGACTATTTATTGATGCATGGACTATCTCCATGTTATATTCTTTTAATTTCCAAATATATGGTTATGGTTTCTATATATGTCTAATTTGATTGTAGTATGCAAGAGAAGGTAAATGTAGTCAAAATTAATTATTCTTTATGCCCCATATTTCTGCACAAGCATTGATATTTGTATTATGACCAGATATTATTATTATTATTATCATCATCATTTTTTTTTGAGACATGGTCTCTCTCTGCCGCCCAGGCTGTAGTGTTGTGGCATGATCACTTCTCACTGCAGCTTCAACCTCCTGAGCTTAAGTGATCCTCTTCCCTCAGCCTCCCAAGTAGCTGGGACTACAGGCACAGACTACCATGACCAGCTAAATTTTTTACTCTTTGTAGAGATGGGTTTTTCTATGCTGCCCAGGCTGGTCTTGAATTCCTGGGGGTAAAGCAATCCACCTGGCTCAGCCTCCCAATGTGCTGAGATTACAGGCATGAGCCACCATGCCTGGCAATGACCAGATAAGCTGTCTAGTTTTGTAAATACTGTACTCCTCTGTATCTTAAAGAGAATGAATATTTACAATGGTTGGATGTAAGATTCAATATGCATGCATTACACCAAGCTTTTTATATGTGTTCTATTTGTCTTTTATTTGTACTATTTTTCCTCAACAACTAGATTTCTTAGCAGTTTTCTTTAGATGAGAAGAACTTGCTCAATGCAGTCTGAATGAGAATCTTGTAGCAAAGATTCACAATTCAGTAAACACATACATTGAATTGTCTAGCCACTATCACCCCCCAGCAAAATTTCACAATATAAATCACCAAGAAAAGTTGATGGTAGGTGAAAATCCCAGAGTATCACTGAGGATTTTGCCAATTTCTATTTGAAATGACATTAGTAATTAGTTCCCAATATTTAGCTAAGAACTAAAAATGTATTTTGGGGAAAATGTTGCTGTTGTGTTATTACATAGGGGCTGATCTATTGTTCTAATCATATTTTTAATAAATATATGGTTCCTGATGTTAGTAGATCTGTATCTGTTTTTATATATTTTGATCCTACTTTAGGTGTTTCTTTCATTTAAAAAAATCATTAAATATTTCATTCAATTTGAAAATGTGTTTCTTTTAGCAGGATCATTTTATCCATTTGTATTTACATTCTTACTGGTATATTTAGGGTTATTTCTCCACCATAATGGTTACTTTCTATTTGCCCTTCTTTAACTGTACCAAACATCCCCAAGTAATTATTACAGCTATTTTAAAGCTTTTTGTTGTCTAGGATTTAGGTGTTTCTGATGGTGGTGGAGGCTTATCTGGTGCAGACGCTGTGGGAAAACCAGCTGCAGCAGGGGAGACATGGCCAGGCTGTGTGCTCCATGGACCCGGCAGAAGACCTTCCCACTACCAAGTTAGCGTGGCAGGAGCCCATGCTCCTAGATGCAGCTGCAGCTGCCCAGCCATGGCTCTGGCCCCTGGAATGTCTGCATTCTTTGGGGCCTGGGAAGTGCCCTGCCTTCACAGGCTTGAAAATGCCTACTTCCACTCCTTGGCCTGTTCCTGCTCCTGGTGCCCACTCCGAGGCATAACAAAGTTGTGGCCAAACCTGGGTGCTGTTGCAACCCAGCCAGGTGTAAGTGTCAGCAGGGTGATGCTGACACGTCATCCCCCTGCTGCTTTGGCCCCCTACAGACTTTGGGCACCAATGATCATGAGAGGGAGGTCAAGGGGGCACTGAGGGCAGTTTGGGATGAGCCTGCAGGCACCCTTTGGCAGGAACAGCCTGGGTGTCACGAATGACATGTTGATGGCAGCAGGTGGAAGAGAGACTCCTGGGTGTAAAGAGGTAGGTCCCCACTGAAACTCCACCTTCAAGCCAGGGACAGCCTGAAGCCTGGGGCTGCCAGTTTTGGGTGGAGTCTGCTGCCAGTTTTGGGTGGAGTCTGCAAGCCTGGAGTGAAAACTTCTTTTTCCAAGCCCAATCCTGGCTGCCCATGGACCAATCAGAACACAGTTCCTCCTTTTGTAGCCAATAAAAGCCCAAGACTCAACCAGACTTGAACAGATGTTGGAGCTACCAGCAGTGTGAAGGGGCTACCTGCCTCCGGTCTCTTGGACTCTTCAGGATGACCTGCCTGCAGAAAGGAGCTACTCATTTTGGGTCTCCTGAAAGCTATCCTGTCACTTAATGAAGCTTCTCTCCACCTTGCTCACACACAAGTTGTCCTGTACCTCATTCTTCCTGGACATGAGACAAGAACTTGGACCTACCAAATAGCAGGACTGAAAGAGGTATAACACAAACAGAGCTGAAACACTCCCCCCACACCACTGGCCATGTTGTGGGTGACGAGAAGGAGAGATGAGCTGCAGCCCTTCTGGGAGCTTAGATTTGCAGACTCCCTAAGCAGGGGCTGTGACAACCTCTTTGAGACTCTGTGATTCCTGGCATCTCCAAGATTCTGGGTGCCACCACCTTCCCCTCACCCAGAAGGGGGTGCCCACAGCCACGTGCAGTAGGCATGCCTGTCTGTGCACGGTGGCCAGAACCCATGCTTACTGCCCATACACCCCTCACCGTTCCATGCCTGGCTTGACCTTAGCAGGTGTGGGATCTGGGCCAATAGCACAAACCAAAGGCAGCTTGCTCAGCTAAGTGGATGGGATGAGCCCAGCAAGCATGAGCAATACTCAGGCAGAAGGTGCCGTGTGTCACGGAGGCTTCCAGCTGCCCAAGCAACACTCCAAAATCCTGTAACATTTTCTTAATTAAAAAAACATATAGCTAGATATTTCATTCAATTTGAAAACTTTTGTCTTTTAACAGGATAATTTTATTAATTTGTATTTATGTTCTTGCTGGTATATTTTGGGTTATTTCTCTCACCATAAGGTTTACTTTCTATTTGTCCTTCATTAAGTACACCAAAAATACCCAAGTAGTTTTTGTGTTAGCATTTCAACTTATGATCATGATTTTTTTATAACTGCTAAATGTTTTATTGTAGGTGATTTTTTTTAAAAAAATTAAGAAATAATGTTTCTTAAATTGTAAATCTTTGATGTGGAATTTTCATTCAAATTGTATGATAGCATCCTATCCCAACTAAAAGTGCCAATAAATGTAATAATAAAATATGGTGGTCTCATACCAGTTGGTAATGTGATTTTGATCACCATGATTTCAAAGATTTAATAAAATATATAAATAAAATGTTGAAATTAGGATATAGCTTCACAATCTTTGTCTAAATAAAATACAAATAACATACAATTATTAAATTGATCTATTTTGGGGTGTACAAAATAATAAAACAGATATTTTTCTATGTTTCATTGGAGAAGTAAATGATTAAATCATTAAATTGTCTAAAATAAAAATAACTTTTAATAAACAAATTTTAGCAATTTAAGTATGAGTTATAGTGTTTAATTTTTCATTGTAAAGTGATTTTTTTCATATATTTTGTGGCTACTAAAATTTTTAAAAAATATTTAGTGTTAGGTGAATTACAACGCAATATTAACTACAGAAAAGGATGATATAAAGCTTCATATTTTAAGTATGACCATCACTTTTATTATATTATTACTGTACTTTTCTTTGAGATATAGGTGGTTTTTTGTAGATGAGTCATACAGAAATTCCCTCAAAGCTTCTTTCAACATGCCAGTGTTGAAGAGAAACTATTTCTCACAGATAACTTTTACTTTCAGTTTTTTGAAAATTCTGTAGGCTTAAATTTAATAACTCCAGGCTGAGAAGAAAATATTTTTATTACATATACTAAAAGGTATCAGTGGAATATGTAACATTTTAGGAATCAGAAAGCTGATAATCTACCCTGAGGTTTAACATTTACTTTCACCAAACTTCCCCCAAAATATATCACCACTTTGAGTCATGCAATACATGATTGTCAGAAGAAAATATGAGATAATGCAATAGAATTTACTTTGTAATAACATTATAAATATCATTGTTAATGTGAATTAAATGTAATCAGATTCCAATTTCACAAAGTTGCATATTTTATGGATGCTCTTAAATGTTGACTATCAGTTTGCAAAAATTTTATTTATTTTTTCAAACTCTCTGTGAATAAACGAATCACAAATAATTACACAAATATTATGGTAAATTAGATTAAATGCAGTTATAATGTCACAAGTAACTTTAAAAAATATTCAATATGGGCATTATATTTTTAAGAACTCTGAAAGCTATCAAAATGTATCTATCCTTCTGAAAAGCTAACAAGTAACCTGATACAGTTTCGTGGATGCTTACAGAAGAGGTGAGACTTCTGTACACAGTAGGTTGGATGAATTTCATGTTGATGTCAGTACCCTCTGTTTCCCCAAGTCTGATTAGTCTGAAGCGGTCCAGGTGGAGGGTGAACACCTGGTAGATTTGCTTCTCAGTTGAGGATCCCTGAGCTTAGGAAACCCAGATCTTTTAAAGGGGCTACCAGCAACATAACAAACCTTTGACCTGAAGAGAGACATTACCTTTTCTATTGTGGAGCACAATCTAATGTGGCCCCTGTTTTCTTCCTTCATAGGAAACACAGTTGACCCTTGAAGAACACACATTTTGAACTATGGCCCAGTTACACGTGGATTTTTTCAGTAAAATTACACCATGTCTGTCTGCCTCTCCTGCCTCCTCTTCCACCTCCTCCACCTCTTCTGCCTCTGCCAACCCTGTGACAGCAAGAACAACCCCTCCACTTTCTCCTCCTCCTCAGCCCATTCAATGTGAAGAAAAGGATGAAGATCTTTACAATGATCAACTTCTATTTAATGAAAGGTAAATATGTTTTCTTTTGTTATTATTTTCTTAAAAACATTTTCTCTTTTCTAGCTTGCTTTATGATAATAATATAGTGAATATAACATAAAATATGTATTAATTATTTATATTAAAGGAAAGACTCCTGGTCAATAGTGATATTTATATTTTGAGACAGTCAAAAGTTATACCTGGATAGTCAATTGCATGAGGAGTCAGTGCCCCTAGCCCCTGCATTCTTCAAGAGTCAATTGTACTAGCTCAATCTTCCATGACTGATGTTACATAAGCATCCTTAAAAAGATATTTAAGGACAAAAGCTGATGCAAGACATGCAGAATTGTGAAATCCATGAAAAAAAACAACTCATTACGTAAATCAGCAAATTAAACCTCCTGTTTAGAATAGAATGTCTCCTACTTATTTAAACAAATTGGTCAGACTCGGTCTATGCATTATGCTTATTAATACTCGTATTGTCAAGATATTGTTTAATAAATTCAATCTTAATATGTAATCAGCATAATGTATTTGGGAGAGGGGGTATTAATCCAATAGTAATCACAGTAAAAACAAAAATGCCATTGAAAGAAAACAGATATTATATGCCTTGCAAAGGCTTCTGCAGTGAATTCTCCTTAAACATTATTTCATCCAATAATAGCACCTATTTTTAACCTCACTGCAGTAAAACTCAGCTGCAGCTGACTGTCTTAGGAAAGACAGGCCTCATACTAACGACAGGGTTCAATTATCTTTAGGTAATTTTTCACTCCAAGGTTCTTCACATACATATATAATATATTATTGTGTGTGTGAATTTAAACAATAATAAAACATTTTCAGTATTTTACATTTTCTTATATATCAGACTATGTTAATAAGTATCCTCATTTTCAATAATCCAAAAAATTGTTTTGATAATAAGATATTTGGAAATCAGCAAAAGTACATAACCAAATGTATTTTTTATTCATTCATCAAACAGCATTTAATTTCTACTATGTGCTCAGTACTGTCCAAGATGTTAGTGCACATAATGATGAAAAAACCAAAACACCATGTATAAATATTCTGAATTTGATGAATAAGTAACGCTGAAATTTTATGTTTTTTTTTTTCTGCAAAATAACGTTTTTACAAAGAAAAAAACCCAAAATTTCAGAGAGAGTTTAAAGTAGTCCCTGAAAGGTAAGTGTAGTAAGCCTGATGGTTGGTGCCTAAATATTGCACTCACTTTCTCCTACGGCTTATTTGCTTTAAGGACATATTTCAAAATAGTATAGGTGTAAAACTCTGTTTTATCTACATCTGACAAAGTGATGTCCTATGGAGCACCTCATTTCATCCACACCAAACATCTTGAATGAACAGGAACTACCAAACATAGATATATCAGTGGGCATAAGTGGTTGCAGATAATAATTAAATATTGAATCACTTTCTCTCTTACTCTCTCTTTTTCTCTCTCTCCGTGTGTGTGAAGGTCTCTCTATATACTCATATATATTTATATATCAGTATATTCAATATTTCTCTCTCTGTCTTTATATATGCACACATGTATATATATGTGTGTGTATGTATACATCAAATCAAAACAGAAAAATAAATGATATCTATATTCTTTTACATTAAATTTTTGTTAAAAATGCTGCAAGTTTTCTGTGTTTTTATCTGAGATTGAAAAAGGATTTCTCTAGAAAATCAAATACCACATGTTCTTACTTATAAGTGGGAGCTAAACAGTACATACGGACATAAAGGAGGAAACAATAAACACTGGGAACTACAAACGTGAGGAAGGAGAGGAGGGGACAAGGGTACTACGTATTGGGTGCTACCTACCAGGTACTATCTATTGGGTAGTATCTTTTGGGTACTACCTATTGAGTTCTATGTTCATTATTCATGTGATGGGTTCAATAGAAGCCCAAACCCCAGCATTATGCAATATGCCCATGTAACAAAACTGCACATGTACCCTCAAATCTAAAATATTTTTTTCAAAAAAGAAGCATTTATTATAGGAATACTTTTCCTTTTTATTTTATATCATTTTTATTCATATTATGGAAATACTATAATGTGTAATCTGCATTGGTTTAATGCTGCTGATATAGTCATAGTAGTGTAAATTCAGGTAATGTAATATGTGCTGTATTATATACATTGTTCATTTAATTTCTACCTCTTGGTGACAACAATATTGTCTAATGATTGGGTTCTAATTGTCTCTGCCAATTCATAATTGGCCCACCTAGAATAAATGGAACATTTACCATTATCTTTCTCTCTCTGATATAAGCCCGGGTCCTGAAAGGATAGAAACATGCATGTAAAAATTTTATATTATGTTGAATTTCCAAAATATTTCTGGATACGCCTGCAGGTAAGTGTACCTCATAAGTCTTAATATGATAATTGTCATGGTTGTTATGAGAGTATTCAATGAACCAATTTGATTTTTTCTCCCTTTCTTTTTCATTATGTTGAAATGCAGTAGTCTTCCCAAATTTGTGAGGGCGATGTTTCGAGATCTCCATTGGATGCCTGAAACCACAAATAGTAATTAATGAGAAATTTTAATGTATAAATCAGGCAGAGCAAGAGATTAACAACAATATATAATAATAAAATAGAACAATTATTACAGTATGGCAGTATAACTACTCTTATGCTTTGGGGCGATTATAAGCAAACTAAGGGTTACTTGAACACAAGCATTTATCAATCTGATAACCAAAAGTGCTACGAAGTGACTCACAGGTGGGTAGGGTCTATACTGTGAATATGGTGCACAAAGGAAGGATATACATCATGGGCAGAATAGAACAGGATGATATAAGATTTTATCATGATACTCAGAACAGCAAGCAATTTAAAACTTGTAAATTGTTTGTTTCTGGAATTTTCCATTTATTATTGTCAGACCACAGTTGACAGGTAACTAAACCCATGAAAAGCAAAATCACAGATAAGCAGCGGGAACGACTGTAAATAGGATATATCACATTGTTCATATGAGAACAATTTTACTTCAGTATAAGAACTAGTCAAACACTTGTTACTTTTGAGAGTGAGGAGGCTATGACATCTGTTAAATAAAAAATATATTTCCACTGCCAACTCTGCTGAGACATATTCCTTAAGTCATCGCCAATCTAGGTATTTTGGTTCTAAACAGCTATACTGTTTTTTAACATAGCTATACATAGTTACACAATTAAATGTTTGCTAGATGATTGATTTAAAGTGTATCATAAGATACGTAAGCAAATAAACTATATAGAAATTTAAAACTGTATTTTTTGATTCAGTGTATTCAAACAAAAATGATAAACTGGATGGATATATTGTGCCAGATAGTGTCTGCCACTCAGGATTCAGTTAAAAGAAAAAAATCATCCCTTCTTCCCTGAAATTGGAGACTCTCCCTTCCCAAAAGAAAGAAAAATGTGAAGTGAAGACATGTTATAGATAATATGTAACATGTCTATATCTTGTTAAAATGAAAAATAATCTTTATAGAATATATACTTATAAAGCAAACAACAATATTACAACCTATTTTATGACTTCAAATGTTTGTATATGTTTCAACAATAAGTATTTTATATTATTTAAAATGATCATGTATTCAGTCTATTAAAAACACTTTTTTCTATTTTTCAAAAAATATATATTTATTTTGAAAATTGGAACACGTTAACCAAAATGAAAATGCAATTTTCATGTGACCCAAAGATCTCAGAAGTACAGAATAAGATTTTTTATTTTTATTTTTAATTGAAAACACGGGCTTGAGAGATTCAGGGAAAGAAACATAAATTAGAGAAGTCAATTTTGTTGGAAGCAGTGCCTTTGACAGATTCATGCCAAGATGAAAGAATAATTTTTGTTTCGAACAGTAGGTTGAAAGATTAACGATAAGAAATAGAAAAATCATTTTTATTGGGAGATGCAGGGCTAAGAGATTTGTGATTTAAGAATCTATGTTTTTCTTTTTTCATTCTTGGAATCTGATGGTCTAAGAGTATTTTTTTAAGATCCTTTTAATTGTCCATAGTTTTTTTCTAGAAACCTCAGCTAATGATTTTGTAAGAGCTAAAGTCAAGTTTGCTGATAGTTTTCCCTTGCATTAAGGTTATTTTAAATAAATCATAAGAAAGTTACTTTACAAATACATCTTTACTTCTGTATTTTCATCTGTTTACGTCAGAGTAAAACATGCAAAGATTCTGAGAGACTTAAATCACCAAAAGGTCAGCATTTGTGCCTGTTTTATTAAATTCTATATTTATCAGCCTTTTGGTGCACCATATCAGAAAAATAAATATATCTGCTGATAGCCATAAATATATATAAGTTCTTCCGTGGATTTATGGGTGATAATTTCCTGCCAGTAAAAAAAAAGTAAGACATGTTTACCATTAACATGGTCTGTCATCAATTCTTTAAATTCTAGAGAGTTACTTTCTTCAACATGCAATTTAGAAACTATTTTAAAGCCCCTGTATAATTATAAAAATATTAAAATTTGAAGCAATTGCATCGTATCAATTTAAAATTGAAAAGAGTTACATTATAGTATTTAAATTTTCCTATTTACAGTGGTGGCCCACAAAGGACAACACCCAATTCAGGGAATATGTTCACAGTATACTCCAGTGACTCTTTAGACTCAGGTACAGCAGGACCCGAATCCTTGCTCTCCCAAGTTCTTCCTGTGGAAACTCCACCAGGTTCTTGAACCTCTTTAAATACCTTTCCTCATCTGTAAAATAAAAACACTACTAGTACATACTTCATTCACTTTTTATAAAGCTTAAATAAAGCATTGTTTCTAAAGTAATTAGCATGGTGTCTAACACAGTGGGAAAAGTCAATAAGTGAGTAGAAATTACTTAGTAATTGGTGCCATTAGTGGTGTAGTAATGATAGGTAAATACAATGCTTCGGACGATAACCCAGATTTCTCCCTATATAGCTATTTCTTTTGATATGTCATTCAGCTGGATCTTTCAAAGAATATATTAAGCATTGTTTCTTACATATATTCTGGAAATAAATTAAAAAAACTAATGCAGAAAATTCCTCAATATCACAAGATTTTTACAGTCTGTTTTTATTTTTCCATCTACCATCTTTGGTAAATTTGCTTGTGTGGAACAGTATACTGGATTTGATTTTAAACAAATAATGATACTTAACAAAATAGTTGTAAATCATCTGTAATCTGACAGTTATTGTTACACCTTCTATCTGCCTGCTGTGACCTTTTATTTCTAAATCTATAAAAATGTTCCTCATTATGAATGGCAAGATTGAGTTCTATTTGTCCAATGTTATTCCATGAAATTTATTTCTATAAGTTTTTGAGTCGTTATAACAAGGATATGAGTTAGATAAGTACGATCCCTGTGCTAGTGTGCTAAGGACGCCATTACAAAGAACCACAGACTGAATGGCTTAAACAACAGAAATTAACATTGTCTCTGTTATGTAGGCCAGGAGTCTAAGATCAAATTGACAGCAGGGCTTATTTCATTCTAAGGTCTCTTTCCTTGGTTTGTAGATAATGTTCTTCCTCTGGTATCTACAAATGGTCTATTTTTTGTGTGCCTGTGTCCTGATCTCCTCTTCTTATAATGATGTCAGTCATGCTGGATTAAGACATACCCTCGTGACCACATTTAACCTTAACTATTTTTTTAAATACCTGACTCCAATTTCAGTCACATTCTGAGGTACTGCTGGAAATTAGAACTTCAACATATGATTTCTGTGGAAACACAACACACCCTGTAACAATCCCTATTGTTAACAGATGAGACAAGCAACGAACAAAGAAAATTTGCCCACGGGTACACGAGTAGCTATTATAATACTTGGGATTTCAGCTCAAGTAATCTAACAACAAAGGCTAAATTTGTAGTGGTAGTTAGACCAACTTTGCTAGAAATAAGTCAACAAATAATAGCCATGTCTGTGAAGCAACTGACTGTTTTTGCTATGGTAAAATCATAACTATTTCATTTTCCATCTGGCTGTCCGATGCTCTAGGCTTTCATATACTACATTAAAGAGTGGAGGTGACCTAAAATATTACAGAATATAAAGCAGAAAAAGAAAAACTTGATAACCAAAACATGTATGAAAATTTTTTGTCCATAAAAATGTTTCATATAGAGTCAATCATATGGATAAAGTATGTGCAAATACAGATGTTAAAGATCTTTCCTTCATATATAAAAAGAGATCATAGAAAAATGACAGAAAATAATAAACACTTAATAGATAAATGAGAAAAAATTATACCAATAAGTAGATCATTTACTCATACAGTTCATTTAGACCTAATAAACTTTGATTAATGTTTCATCTCAAAAGTAAATATAATAATAATGAGGTAGAATTTTCCCATTAATTAAAAAAAAACATTTGTTTAAGAGGACCATCCAGTGTTAGCTGTCAAACAAAGTCATACTCCGTTAATGTCTGAAGGATGTATAAAGCTCACAGGAAATTAAATTGATAATACACACAAAAAATCCTTAAAATGTTGTTGTTTTTTGAACTAGGAGTCTTCTGGGAATGTATCAAAATGAAATAGTATTAAATATATTATCAAAGATTTTACAAACATAATTATTTTAATGTTAGTTAAAATTAATTGGAAATAACCTCAGTGGAAGGAAAGAAAATTATTTGGTAAAATTTTCACATTCATATGATGTGAAATATCCTGTTACGTTTAAATGAGTTTGTTAAGAACAGGGTAATGTGAATATTGTAATGTAAAAAATGAAGGGAAAGACTGAAAGACTCAAAATGTAAACATTTTCTTTTCTGTGGAAAAATGTGAATGACTTTTAAATCCCTTTTTATACAAGTAGTATTTTGATACTTTTAAAAAAAGTCAATATGAACAATCAAAATGAATTTAAAACTATACAATTAAAAGTCGTGTTTGAATTTTCTCATAGAGATTTTAAGAGTACAGTATATAATTTTATCTAACCCCAAATAGAGATATGGGTAAAAATAATTATAAATTTTGGGATATGATGAACTGGAAGAAGGAAAAATTTAAATTTACATGAGAAATGTACTGATATTCCTGCATAAGGTCAGACCCATATATGAGCATAAACTAACCATTAACTAAAAGAGAGCATTTCAAGGATATTCTTATTCATTCATACATATTAATTGAAGACCTACTATGTAATAGACACTTTTGTTGGACTGTGGATATCTAACAATCAGGATAGGAAAGAATCACCACTTTCAACATGAATTATTTGGCAGAGAGAGAGGCAAACACCTAGGTATGTATATAATAAGTTAGATGGTAATGAGAACTAATAAAATGAAGTAGAAAAAAATGAGGTAGAAGTTTCTGGATCAGGGTGAAATTTTAAATTTAATTTTGAATAAGGGATTCAAAGAAGGCCTCCATGAAAAGACATTTGGGTCATGAGTGGAAGGTGATGAGAAGCGAATCTCATGGATTTCTGGGGGAGAGATATTCTAGAAAGAATGGCAAGTTTCAAGGGCCTTGGAAAGGAAAGTGTCTGACGTGCTCAAAAAATAAGGCTAGTATGGCTAAAATTTTCTAGACAAAAAAGAGATTAGAGGTAGAAAAACCCAGGGTCACTCAGAGATCTTAATAAATATTAACCAGTTCACCTGGCTAAAAATTCTTCTAAGAAAACTGGTAATATATACACCAGCTCCATAACAACTACTTACAAATGAACTAAGTCTTGAAGAGTAGTTTTTATTATTTATTTTGCATTACACCAGTAGTTCCTATTATCTATAAATACTTATGTTGAAATGCATTTTGTATGTTGCAGATGAATCTAAGTTTTTTCCAATTAGAACTACGAATGCTAATAATAAACAAATACACAGATAGCTTTCTAGAAATCTTTATTATTGAGTTTTCCCTCATATTTTAAAAGTTTATGTCACATATATTTTGGATTTGAGAAAGACTTGAGATCACATGACATTATTCATCTGGGATATCTGCCATAAATTAATTTCTACAGCTATTTTTTTCTTTCCAACTTTTTTTTTTATACTTTAAGTTTTAGGGTACATGTGCACAACGTGCAGGTTAGTTACATATGTATACATGTGCCATGCTGGTGCGCTGCACCCACTAACTCGTCATCTAGCATTAGGTATATCTCCCAATACTATCCCTCCCCCCTCCCCCCACCCCACCCCAGAGTGTGATGTTCCCCTTCCTGTGTCCATGTGTTCTCATTGTTCAATTCCCACCTATGAGTGAGAATATGCGGTGTTTGGTTTTTTTGTTCTTGTGATAGTTTACTGAGAATGATGATTTCCAATTTCATCCATGTCCCTACAAAGGACATGAACTCATCATTTTTTATGGCTGCATAGTATTCCATGGTGTATATGTGCCACATTTTCTTAATCCAGTCTATCATTGTTGGACATTTGGGTTGGTTCAAGTCTCTGCTATTGTGAATAATGCCGCAATAAAATTTATTTTAGGTTAGGTGTGTACATTTGTAAGTGTGTTACACTGGTAAATTGTGGACCAGAGGTTTGGTGTACAGATAATTTTGTCACCTAGGTAATTAGCATAGTACCCAATAGGTAGTTTTTCAATTATCACCCTTCTCCTACCCTCTGCCCTCAAGTAGACCCCAGAGTCTGTTGTTCTCGTTTTTGTGTCCACATGTATCCAATGTTTAACTTCCACTTATAAGTGAGAACATGCAGTATTTGGTTTTCTGTTCCCATGTTAATTGGCTTAGGATAGATAATGTGCAGTATTTGGTTTTCTGTTCCCATGTTAATTCGCTTAGGATAGATAATTCCCTCCAACTCCACTTGTGTTGCTGCAGAGGGCATGATTTCATTATTTTCATGGCTGTGTACTATTCCATTGTGTATGTGCATCACATTTTCTTTATTCAGTCCACTGCTAATGGGCATCTAGGTTGATTTCATGTCTTTGCTATTGTAAATAGTGCTGCAGTGAACATATGTGTGCATGTGTCTTTACTGTAGAATAATTTATATTCCTTTGCATATATACCCAGAAGTAGGATAGCTAGGTCGAATGGTAGTTCCATTTTAAGTTCTTTGAGAAATCTCCAAATTGCTTTCCACAATGTCTGAACTAATTTACATTCCAACTGACAATGTATAAGCGTTCCCCCTTCTCCACAACCTTACCAGCATGTGGTATTTCTGACTTTTTACTAATGGCCAATCTTGCCAGGTCAGTCCCACAGGCCCTAGCTGAGTGACAGATGAAAGGAGTACTCAGACACAGGTATGCAGTGTAAGAGCAGCTGGGGGCTTCTGGGCTCTAGTGGCGAAGGTGCAGCAGCAACCCCGAGAAGCTGAAGCTGCTTGCTTTTATTCAGAGCAGACAGAATGCCAAAAGCCTGGAGCAAACACAGTCTGTGGGTAATTAACATTTACAGTTCCCCTTTCAGGGAACCTCATGTGCATGGATGATCAAAGATTGGGTTCCCAGTCAACATAAGTAAACAAGCCTGTTTAAGATAAATTCCCCTACACTTCCTTGTACCTACTCCTTGCCCTCTGCCTTAGGGTCAGAGAACAGCAGCCTTCAGCTATTCTCCCCTGGAGCTTTGCAGAGCCTTCCAGCCTTTTGGGAAGGCCTGCTCCTTTCCCTGTCATTTCTCCCACCACCCTGGCTGATTTCCTACACATTCTGACTGGTGTGAGATGGTTTATCACTGTGGTTTGATTTTCATCTTGCCATAGTTAGTGATGTTGAGCATTTTTCATATGCTTGTTGGTTGACTGTATGTCTTCTTTGGAGAAGTGTCTGTTCATGTCCTTTACCCATTTTTTTAAATGGGTTTCTTTGTTTTTTGCTTCTTGATTTCATTAAATTCCTTATAGATTTTGGATACAGACTGTATTAGTCCATTTTCTTGCTGCTGATAAAGATATACCTGAGACTGAGCAATTTACAAAATAAAGAGGTTTATCGGACTTACAGTTCCATGTGACTGGAGAGGCCTCACAATCATGGTGGAAGGTAAAAGGCACATCTCAGTTGGTGGCAGGTAAGAGAAGAGGGCTTGTGCAGGAAAACTCCCCTTTTAAAACCATCAGATCTCAGCCAAGTGCAGTGGCTCATGCCTGCAATCCCAGCACTTTGGGACACTGAGGCAGGTGGATCATGAGGTCAGGAGATTGAGACCATCCTGGCTAACATGGTGAAACACTGTCTCTACTAAAAATACAAAAAATTAGCTGGGCGTGGTCATGGGTGCCTGTAGTCCCAGCTACTCAGGAGGCTGAGGCAGGAGAATGGCGTGAATGCAGGAGATGGAGCTTGCAGTGAGCTGAGATCATGCCACTACATTCCAGCCTGGGTTACAGAGCGAGACTCCATCTCAAAAAAATAATTAAATAAATAAATACAATAAATAAATAAATAAAACCATCAGATCTCATGAGACTTATTCACTATCACAAGAACAGCATGAGAAAGAACTGCTGCCATGATTCAATTACCTCCCACTGGGTCCCTCTATGGTATGGGAATTTAAGATGAGATTTTGGTGGGGACACAGCCAAACTGTATCATAGACCTTTGGTGGATGCATGCTTTGCAAATATTGTCTTCTATTTTGTAGGTTCTTGTTTTGCTCTGTTGATAGTTTCTTTCACTGTGCAGAAGCTCTTAAGTTTAATCAAGTTCTATTTATCAATTTTTGTTTTTATTGCAATTGCTTATGGAATCTTCAACATGAAATCTTTGCAAGGGCCTATGTCCAAAATGGTATTTCCTAGGTTTCTATCTAGGGATTTTATAGTTTTAGATCTTACATTTAAGTTTTAATCCATCTTAAATTGATATTTGTACATGATGAAAACGGTCCAGTTTCAGTCTTCTGCATATGACCAGCCAGTTATCTCAGCACTGTTTATTGAATAGGGAGTCTTTTCCCCATTGCTTCTTGTTGTTGGTTTTGTCAAAGGTCAGATGGTTGTAGGTGTGTGGCTTTATTTCTTGGTTCTCTATCCTACTCCATTAATCTATGTGTCTGATTTTGTACCAGTACCATGCTGTTTTAGTTACTATAGCATTGTAGCATAGTTTGAAGTCAGGTAGTGTCATGCCTGTAACTTTGTTCTTTTCTTTTTGCTCAGGATTACCTTGGTTATTCAGGTTCTTTTACAGTTTTGCTGAATTTTTGAAAAGAATTTTCTAAATCTGTCTATGGACATACCACCCTGAACACACCTGATCTCATCTTAAAACTATTTCATCACTTATCCAAATATAATTACTGTGATCATTTTTTTACAAACTTATTTTCTTATGTCTCTTTTCATTGATTTCTTCTACTAACATGTTATTTAAACTCTACCTCATAACAACGCTGCCATTTTTAAAAATATATGAGTGTGTGTATGTATATACGTTACATATATATATATATTTAGAGCTTCTATGTGTGTGTGAGTGTGTGTATATATGGTGTAGATAAAATACATGAAATTTTTTTCCACATAGATGGTGTGAGAATGAGTACATGTAAAGAAAACTTTATCCAAAAACATCAATATTGAATCAAATTTTAATTTGCAAATTTTAATTCATATATAAAATATTTCCTAAATCTAAAAATGTTATGTTTTTCTATTTTTGCATTAATATTTATTTCAAAATTAAATACATGGAAGAATTATGAATATTACTGATTAATGAATAATTTATACTAAAATAGCTTGCTTGTTTAAAGAAGGTGGGTTTTGAAAAGCAGTTTCTTTGGATATTTAGAATCTTGATTCTCTTATTGGTAAAATGATGTTAATAACAATTGCTCTGCCTTACTCATAGGTTGCTGTGTGAGTCAATTCAGATATGATATGTAACAGTGGTTTGGATACAGTAGATGACCCAAACCAAATATATGTGGTTGTTATTGGATATGTTAATCTACCAAAATTTGATATCAGCTAGGAGTTTTGTCTAGTGTAAACAAACGATAGATGAAGAAGGAGGGTTGGAAATATTACAAGGCCTAATGGCTATTGAGCTCCAGTTTCAAGTAAAATGTCCTTTTTGGTTGTTATTTCATCATCTAATTAAAGACTCATTAAGGTACATGTGAAAAAGGTGAGTGTGGCAGCAAATGAGGGTGAAAGGTTTTGTGGAAAAAATTAAATTTTCAAAGAGAGGAAAACAATCTATATAATCTATACAAAGAAAATGATATAGCTATTTATTAATAAGTAATTGAAGAAAAAATAATTTTAAGTAAAAATTTAAGATGTTAATTAAAAATAAAGTAAGTTAATAATAATAATAGGATAATGATTCAGCAATTTAAACTTAGAGTTAGGTATAAACAAAGGAATAGACTACAAAAGGAGAACTGTAAATGTCAATTACCAAATAACTCCAAAAGGCACCCATTTAGCAATGATAAACCAGAAAAGTTTTCTATGTCTACAAAGTAAAGTTTTAAGACTGATATTATTCTTGCCAACTATTTTGGCAACAGTTGATCTGTCTTTATTTACATCGCTCTTCTCAATAAAATGTCTTAAGTCAAATTGTTTATATTCTAATTAAATTCTACCAATTTTACATTTTATAATTATTGTGTCAGTGAAGAAGTTTTATTGTTGCTCTTCTCTACTATAAATATTCAAGCAGTGGTTTTCTTCTTCTTTTTACCTTTTTAAAATTATTATTATACTTTAAGTTCTGGAGTATATGTGCAGAACATGCAGGTTTGTTACATAGTTATACACGTGACATGGTGGTCTGTTGCACCCATCAACCCATCATCTACATGAGCTATTTCTCCTAATGCTATCCCTCCCCTAGTCCCCACTCCCTGACAGGCCCCAGTGTGTGATGTTCCCCTCCCTGTGTCCATATGTTCTCACTGTTCAACTCCTATTTATGAGTGAGAACATGCGGTATTTGATTTTCTGTTCTTGTGTTAGTTTGATGAGAATGATGGTTTCCAGAGATATCCATGTCCTTGCAAAGGACATGAACTCATCCTTTTTTATGGCTGTATAGTATTCCTTGGTGTATATGTGCCACATTTTCTTTATCCAGTCTATCATTGATGGGCATTTGGCTTGGTTCCAAGTCTTTGATATTGTGAATAGTGCCGCAATAAACGTATGTGTGCATGTGTCTTTATAGTAGAATGATTTGTAATCCTTTGGGTATATACTCAGTAATGGGATGGCTGGGTCAAATGGTATTTCTAGTTCTAGATCCTTGAGGAGTTGCCACACTGTCTTCCACAATGTTTGAACTAATTTACACTCCCACCAACAGTGTAAATCATTCCTATTTCTCCACATCCTCTCCAGCATCTGTTGTTTCCTGACTTTTCAGTGATCACCATTCTACTGGAGTGAGATGGTATCTCATTGTGGTTTTGATTTCTCTAATGACCAGTGATGATAAGCTTTTTTTCATGTTTGTTGGCTGCATAAATGTCTTCTTTTGAGAAGTGTCTGTTCATATCCTTCACCCACTTTTTGATGGGGTTGTTTTCTTCTTGTAAATTTATTTAAGTTCTTTGTCGATTCTGGATATTAGCCCTTTGTCTGTCAGATGAATAGATTGCAAGCATTTTCTTTCATTCTGTAGGCTCCCTGTTCACTCTGTTGATAGTTTCTTTTGCTGTGCAGAAGCTCTTTAGTTTAATCAGATCCCATTTGTCTATTTTGGCTTTTGTTGCCATTGCTTTTTGTGTTCTAGTCATGAAGTCTTTGTCCATGCCTATGTCCTGAATGGTATTGCCTAGGTATTTTCTAGGGTTTTTATGGTTTTAGGTCTTACATTTAAGTCTTTAATCCATCTAGAGTTAATTTTTGTATAAGGTGTAAGGAAGGGATCCAGTTTCAACTCTCTGCGTATGACTAGCCAGTTTTCCCAACACCATTTATTAAATAGGGAATCATTTCTCCATTGCTGGTTTTGTCAGGTTTGTCAAAGATCAGATGGTTGTAGATGTGTGGTGTTATTTCTGAGGCCTCTGTTGTGTTCCATTGGTCTATATATCTGTTTTGGTACCAGTACCATGCTGTTTTTGTTACTGTAGCCTTGTAGTATAGTTTGAAGTCAGGTAGAGTGATGCCCCAGCTTTGTTCTTTTTGCTTAGGATTGTCTTTGCTATGTGGGCTCTTTTTTGGTTCCATAAAAAATTTTAAGTAGTTCTTTTTTCAATTCTGTGAAGAAAGTCAATGGTAGCTTGATGAGGATAGCATTTAATCTATAAATTACTTTGGGCAGTATGGCCATTTTTATGATACTGATACTTCCTATTCATGAGCATGGAATATTTTTCCATTTGTTTGTATCCTCTCTTATTTCCTTGAGCAGTGGTTTGTAGTTCTCCTTGAAGAGGTCCTTCACATCCCTTCTAAGTTGTATTGCTAGGTACTTTATTCTCTTCGTAGCAATTGTGAATGGGAATTCACTCATGATTTGGCTCTTTGTCTGTTATAGGTGTATAGGAATGGTTGTGATTTTTGCACATTGATTTTTTATGCTGAGACTTTGCTGAAGTTGCTTATCAGCTTAAGGAGATTGTAGGCTGAGATGATGGGGTTTTCTAAATATACAATCATGTCATCTGCAAACAAAGACGATTTGACTTCCTTTTTTCCTAATTGAATACCCTTTACTTTTTTCTCATGCCTGATTGCTCTGACCAGAACTTGTAATACTGTGTTGAATAGGAGTGGTGAGAGAGGGCACCCTTGTCTTGTGCCTGTTTTCCAAGGGAATGCTTCCAGTTTTTCCCCATTAAGTATGATATTGGCTGTGGGTTTGTCTTTTTACCTTTCTTTTTTTTTTTTTTTTTTTTTTTTAGAATCCAACTGGACTTTATTTGACACAGAATACAATATGGCTACAGAAACAGCAAACTGAAAAAACAAAGCAGAAAAAAACACAGTTCCATCCAATTTGTAATTAGGTAACAGCAGGGAAAGTCATTAAATGAATAACAAAACAATTAAGCTTGATGGAAGAAGTCTTTTCCTAGTGCCCATACTTTTGGAATTCCCACTCTCTGTTGTCCAATGGACATACCTGTCGTGTTTTGAGCCAGCGAGAGATGCAGTGGAAGTGAAAAGCATGGTTACAGACTCCCCATGCGACAGTACACTCTTCTGAAGTAGCGGACGCCTGGTTAGCTTGACATTCTATGCAAAGATCCACAATGTGGTTCCTGCAGATGGCACAGTTATCAACCACAATATCCCAGGCCCAGAGGGCTACTGCATTCCACTTTTTCACTTCAAAGCGCTTCTTGCCCGCACCGCTGTTGGTGCCGCTCGGGGTATCCACATCCATCGCTGCCGCCATTTTGGAAACACCGTCTTTTTACCTTTCTAAATAATGTTACTCATCTTTGTTGGTCTCTATTAAGTTCTAACTTTTCTATTTTTTTTTTTGCACTGAACCCTGTATCTCATATCAATCTGCACACTAATCTGAAGTTTTGTAACATTTACTGTCCATTCAGTTATTTGGCATATCATCTACCTCTCACGTTGAATGATAACAAATGTTTGATTTTTTTCTTGTAGTTATAAATACTTCTCTTCCAGCTGATTTTTTAAAGGACCTAAACCTTAATCTGAATTAGATTAAGATGGACCTTAACTTAATTAGTCTGATTTTCAATTTAGAGCATTAAGTTCATAGATTGAGCTAGAAAACTTGCTCATTTACATTCTTGTTAGAGAATATTCACTCATGAATTTAACTTATTTTAAAAAACAAATAATTATACATTTTAGTTATTGTTTACAGTTTTGGAGATGCAACAGAAAACAGGCCTGAAAAAGTATATATGCCCTCATCAAAACTATATTTTTATGAAAATAAAGCCAATACATCTATGATAAATAAATACATGTAAACATGGTGTATGGTAATTTATGTGATTAAAAAAAGAAAAATTTTTAAAAAGTTCTATCAGCTGATAGGGCAGACATTTTTCTCTGGATAGAGTAGGCAAGGAAAAGAATGGGACTACTTACCCCCAAAGCTCCATAAGGAGGGGCTCCCTAAGGTCATCATTCTTGAAATTAAGCTTGTCTGTAAGAAGAATTTGAGACCACATCTCAGGCAAAAGGATTTGATTAGCTTGAATCATCAGTTCCACTCTGAAATCACCATTCAAATCATGGGGAGAAGATGGAGTCCCAAGACTCTTGGAATTTTTTGCCGTATAAGAATCGAGTATCATTGTTTCTTCTCTGTTGTCTTCTGATGTCAGAAGTTTGCAGAGTCATCCTGTGCCACCAGGATAAATACCAATTGTGGTGTTGCCAGGCTGAAAATAAATAGAGGAGGGCAATTATTTATGTTTGTCAGTGGTTCAGAACCATATGAATGAACATAAGAAATAGAGAAGAAAGAAACAGCTTAGGACTGCTTGATATGGTTGGCTCTGCCTCCACCCAAACTATCATCTTGAATTATAATTCCCATAATCCCCATGTGTCAATGGGTGGACTAGGTGGAGGTAATCGGATCATGAGGGCAGTTTCCCCCATGCTTTTCTTGTGATAGTGAGTGAGTCTCAGGGGATCTGATGGCTTTAAAAGCATCTGGTGTTTCCCCTGCCTGCAGTCACTCCATCTTGCCACTCTGTGAAGAAGGTGCCTCCTTCTCTGTTACCTTCCACCATAAATGTAAGTTTCCTGAGGCCTCCCAAGCCATGAGGAACTGTGAGTCAATTAAAACTTTCTTTTATAAATTACCCAGCCTCAGATATTTCTTAGTAACAGTGATTGATCCAGACTAATACACTGCTCAAGGGTCCACTCAGTTGACTAACAGATTGCTTTATCTTAAAAGGATATTTAAGAGCTTAATATTTTGGGAAGTTGAAAAATATAGGGCTACATAACTCTACATACTCACTCAGTGAAAAGAGTGAGCCGAAGTGACAATATGTACTGTTTCCAAAGGAACTAGATACTCCATCAACACATTGTCTTTGTGCAAACCTATCAATAAAAACCAGCAGAAGAGATGAAAACAGGGTGATCCAGAGACTAACGAAACATATTGGAAACACTGACAGGTAACACATTTGACTACTTAAGACACAAAACAAATACGGTAAGATATTCAGGTGTTTGGGGTTTTTAGAGAATGCCTGCCTACAGTTAAACCCATTGGCAGGACATGATTCTTAATGGGTTTAGAGCCATGTCAGACAACATTAAATTCTAATCCATCCCCCAAAGTACTTCTGATGTTGCATACATGTCTTCCCAAAATCATTTACTGAGGAAACATTGAAGAGTCTGAAAGAGTATTAGTGGATTACTGCAACTCATTACAGTTATTAGGAAAACAACTCACATGTTTGAGAGTGGCTCAGCAGATAACCCCAAAATGTTAAAAATCATTCCTAGAAAAGTACACGTCTTAAGTGAATTAGGAATTCTCTAAACAAGTAATCTCTAGGATTACTTGTTTAAACATATAATTCAATTTGTATTTTGAATTCATCTTCGTATGTCCCAACTGCCTTTTACATTCGTAGAAAATATTTTCACTTGTTTGATGTACAAAGAGGCAATTCATTTCTATTTTTTTATTTATTTATTTTTATTTTTTGATCCACATTTCAGTTAGAAAAGAAAAAAAGTTCTATTGACTTTTATGTCCATCTTGTATTTAAGAAGACTTGTTGAGATGTAAATTAATGTATAATGTAAAAAATATAATGAAGTCCCTTTTGCTTTTCAAACATGTTTATTATTATTCTAAAATGAAAATATCTGGATTTCCCTATTGGAAAAAAGAAGTCACCTTTGTTAAAATCTTACTTTACAGTAATTAGAAAGTTACACATTGTTAAAGAAAAGACCTGAGACAAGTTAAATTTAACAGAGTTTAAGCAGAAGAAAAGATTCATGAAGCAGGTTGCACTCAGGACCAAAAGCAGTTCAGAGAGTTCTGTCCTCCAATATGTGCAGGCAATATTTAGAGTCAGAGAAGTGAAAACGATGTACAGAAATAGCCTGATTGGATGCAGTATGGCATTTGCTTAATTTGAACATATTTTGACAGCTTTCAGTCTATGATTGGCTGAAGTTTCAGCTGTTCTGATTGGCTGAGATTTGGCTACAATAAGGTGCCAGTTAACAACCTCCATAGCTTATTGGAAACTGTGCCTTATAGCAGAAGCACACATAGGAGGTCCTCGAATAAGGTTGTCCCATTCAATTTTGTTTTTTATAAATGTAATGGGAAAATAAAAACTGGTTTTGTTTATGTCATTTCACCTAAAATCAGTTTCCAAGAACCTGTCAACTACATTAAATGAGGACTTAATATACTTGTAAAAAGAATATACTCGCAGATTAGGTCGCAGTTTGTTTACACATTAAGTTACATTACAGTTTCCTGGATACAGAGGCAGATTTAGGCTAAACTTATTTCAATTTAACAACATGTATGGATACACTCATAACTACATGGTTAATACATCTTGGTAAGCTACATACAAATTATTAGACTCTACTATACATATGTGATTATTAATATGGTAAGATGAGTATCCAACCTAGAGCTTTTGTCAAGGCAAGACAGCTAATTCCTGAAAGTACACACTGTGGAATCCTTTCACCTGTCGCTATTGCTTGATTAGTTTCTAACAAATCGGTGATTTTTACATTGCTGCACAGTATTTTGTGACTAAAAGAGTCATCATATTAAACAATTAATATGATGCTTTAATATGATGCTTCCACCTCAGTGGAAGAACTAAGCAGTAATAATGAGCAATTAGAAAATTCATATTGGTATTGCATCAACCTAAAGCATTTTGAAGGAAATGTAGTGATTTAATTTAGGCTCCAGAGAATAGAAAATTACAATCTGCCAGACTTAGGTATGTTTATCTTTCAACATCTAAATTATTATCATGTGCTCTTTTCTTAATGTGGTAATGTTAGGTCTCTAACATATGTGCCATAGAGAAAAGAAGTTAAGATTGTACTATTTGGGAAGGAGGTAGATATTCCAAAGTAAACTAAAACTTTCTTCTATAAGGAAACAGTTATACCAGAGCTACTGAAGTGTAAGGAGGAGTGGGAACGTTTTTCTTTAATAAATGTGAGTACACCTAGTGGGAGACAATCAGCAAACAAATTTTGGAAATCCTAACTGATGTGCCCTCCCTTTCAGGCTATTTCTCCCACAATATCATCACTTATCAAATAGAAGCAATGACCAAGGAGATCTCAGAGAGATGTTGTATGTACTCATAAATAAAAATAGAGTCACCCCAAATGTGATAAGACAAAACAAGTAAGTCTGAAGTATATCTCAGAATAATGAAAGAAGTACAGATGTTCCTGGATTTATTTCTGAGGTCACATACAATAAACCTATCATAAGTTCAAAATACTGAAAGTCAAAAATGCATTTAATACACCCAACTTAGGGAACATCATAGCTTAGTTTAGCCTAACTTTAATGTGCTGAAATAATTACATAGCCTACAGTTGGTCAAAGTCACTTAAAACAAAGCCCATTTTTTAATATAGTGTTGAATATCTCACATAATTTATGAAAATGAAACACATAATGTTTGTATCGGTACTTGAAGTATGGTTTCTACTAAATGTGTGTTATGTACCATGTTAAAGAAAATTTTGTAAGCTGAATCATTAAAATTTGGGGACCACGTGATCAAGAGTGAGTAGCTAAGTGAGTTTGCTCAAAAAACAAAAATACAATTTTTGAGGAGACTGTAAAGTATAACAGATAAGGCAAATGAGGTAAGAATGACATTTGCCAAGCCTTAAATAAAAACTGAGCATTGTAACTAAAAATTCATTATTTTTTTAAGATGAAATCTTAGACCATTGATTTAGAACTTCTTTGCTACTGTATTTAAAAATATAAGTTTACTTCCAGACATTACTTCAGCTGAATCACACAAATTTTAATACAATGTCTCAAAAGTGAACATTGTAACTAAAAATCCAATGGGATTACAGGGCCAATCCCTTGCAGAGCAATGATGCAGTAAGAAAGGGCTAGAATAGTTTCTTCCTTGACTGTACCCTCAAAAACTTCAGCATATTTTGAAGAATGCTGTAGTAATAACAGCCGTGTCATAAATGTTGATAGAGAATATTTATCCATTTAGTTTATTTCCATGTAACTCGGTTTACATTTCTCAAATGTCTTGTAGGGAGCACTGTAATCAGCCATAAAGTTGGAAAAACAAAATAATATATTTCCACATTCCAAAAGTAATTATAATATAACAAAGAGGTGGAAAGGTCAATCAAATATTTCAGCATAATTTGCCAAGCTCACAGTTAAAGTATTTGTGGAAGCAATAAAAATATATCAGAGACCATCTAAATCAAATTTTCAGTTGGTGTTAAAGAATATACCAAGAGATGAGACTTGCATTGAATTATAAATGAAAAATGGGTACAAGCAAGATAAACAGATTGATTGAGAGTCTGGGAGAGAAAGAGAGATTAAGATGGACTGCATTTATGACAGAAGGTGTACTAGTCTAAAGTAACTTCTACAAAAGCAGCCTCACACATGTAGACAGTCCTCAATGATTTTGGAAAATAAAATGAGCCATGGAGAAAAGGCAGAAGCTCAATAATAAACAGCAGTGGTATGCGAATTTATCAGAACCATCGTTCCAATTTTGACTTAAAAATTGTAACTCTTTTATAATGAAAGTATGTCATAGAAAATAAAACACATGGGCACACGTAATTTTTAAAATTTCAATGTAATGTGCTATATTTAATAAAATAAAAACTAAATGTATAGCAATATCTATTAAGATATGATGTATATCAGGAAAAAATGCTTGGATCCAATATATAAGAAGACATATAAGGTAGTTACATGCTTGTGTCTACTTAAAGTAAGTATTTACTCAAGAAATAAAAATATTAGAAGACATTTTGAAAATTAATACTTTGTGTAGGAAGGTTTTTGGAAGACAATTCAATTTCTTTAATTCGTATAGAGCTATTCTTATTCTATATTTCTTCTAGAATCAATTTTGCTAACCTTTCTTTCAAAGAATTTACACATGTATCTAATTTTTGAATTTATTTGCATAAACTTCTTATAGTATTATTCATTATCATTTTAATTTCTGTAGTCTCTGTAGTGAAGAACCTTTATTATTGTTATTGATGACACATGTCTTTTATATCTCGATTGGCTTAGAAAAAGTATTAATTCTTTGTCTTTAAGGACTCATTAACCATTGGTTTTATTTTTTAAATTACATTAAATAAAATTAACTTTACCTTTTTATTATGTGTTTATTCTTACATTCGCCTCCAATTTTGTCTTTGTTCCACAACACTGTGGGTTGGTTATTCTTTTTCTTGTTTTTAAGATGGAAACTTAGACCATTGATTTAGAACTTCTTTGCTACTCTAAGCATTTAAAAATACAAGTTTACTTCCAGACATTACACAAGGTGAATCACTCAAATTTTGATATATTTTGTATTTATTAACATTTTTAATTTCATTCAATTAAGGATATTTCCTATTTTCAGTTATAAAATCTTTTTAACCTGAGAATTACTCATAGTTGTATTTGTTTTCTAAGAGTTAGAAAATTTTCCAAATATCTTAATGTTAGTAATTTCTGATAATGCTGCTGTGGTCAAAGAACATATTCTGTATGATTTCAGTTATTTTAAACTTAAAAATATGTGTTTTAATGGCAAAAATATGATTAATATTGGTAAGTGGGTTCATGTTGACTCAAAAAAAATGCATTGTGTTGTTTAATTAAAGTGTTCCTTAAAGGCCAATGAGGTTGAGTTGACTGATATAGGCAACCAAATTAGTTCACATTTTCTACAGCCACCTAGATCTCTGTAATTGTCCCACCAAAGGCTAATATGGTTTCTGAGGAGAAATCTGGAATAATTTTTATCTTTTGTTATTCTTTACAAAATGTATCATTGTTGTCTGCTTTTAGTATTTTCTCTTTTGCTGTTTTCAGTGATTTAATTGTGACATTTTATATCGTGGATTTTGTTGTTTTATTGACAGTTTAGAATTTTTGACTGTCTTGAACTTCAAATTTATTGTTTTCATAAAATTGAAAATTTTGGCCATTAGGTTTTCAAACGTGTTTTTATTATCCCGGACTCCTCTAAGCATCTGGTTGCATGTAGCAGAACTACTTGTGATGTTTGGCTCTCTGAAACTCATTTCTTATTTGCTTCTTTTCCCGTGATTCCATTTGGACAGTTTCTATTTCTGTCCTCAAATTCAATGATTTTGCTTTCTTTCTACAGTATCTAGTCTTCTTTGATCTTATCTAGCAAATTTTGTACATTAGACAATGTATTTTGCATTTCAATAAGTTGTATTTGTTTGTTGTATGTATCCTTCATTTCATACTCATTATGCCTATGCTTCTAAAAAATATTTGAGCATGATTATAAAAGCTACTTTAATGTTCTTGTTTGTAAATTCTTCATCTTTGACATTTCTGGATCTTACAACAATTTTTTTCTAGTTATAGATCTCATATTTTTATTCGTTGGCATGTCTGTTGGTTTGATTAAAGGACATTTTGCTTTGTTTTATTATTTATGCCATGTGTTGTATGTTGTTGCCATTTTAAAGAGTGCTGAACTTTGTCCTTACTGGTAATTTTTCTTAGGGTCACCTTGAACCATTTGAGGCAAGTGCTTAAGGTTTGCTAGAACATGTTTATACTAGCTTTTAATATAGGGCTTTTAATATAGTAGCTTCTATTCTAGGGCTACTTTATTTTTACTATTAAAACATTACCTTCTTGAATCTCTTTTGAATACCCCAGTTATTCGCTGAGAACTCCCTAGTCCAGCTGGTTAGAATTTGAAAATATTAGAGACCTTTAAAAGCTTTGGAAACACTAAGAGCTTCTGAGTCATTCTCTGCCTGGACTCACAGATTTGCATGCTACTCATACATATCTTAATACCCAGGAACAGAATAATATGAAATTCTGTGCAGTTTTCTACAGTTCTTTCTTTGTTGAGTTCCCTCTGTTTATGTACTCTGCTTCACAAATTCCAAATATCTCTGAGTTATCAAACTCTAACCTCTGCCTCCCTAACTAAGCAACACCTCTTTGCTCTCAATGGGTTTCTCACTCCTTACCAGGGTCTAAAGCGTCTCCAGGCTCAAAGTCAGGTGACCACAGGGCTCACCTCATCTGTTTTTCTTTTTTTAAGGTTCATCTTCTGGCACTCTCTGTTGTCTGATGTCTGGAAGCATTTGTTTCATGTATTTGTTGATTTTCAAGTTCTTTCCAGTAGAAGTAAAAAGGTAATTTTCACATTAATTAAATTACTCCATTATGCATGGAAAGCAGAAATTCTCTTATAAAAAACATATTCAGTCAATAATGTTATTTTTCTTAAACCTACAAATGTATACTATTTTTAGGCAACAATATTTTGAAAATAACTACTTTGTAGTTCCAACAGTATTAATCAATAAATCAAGCAAGAAAGAAGCATTTCAAAAATATTAGGTACTAATTGATTTAATACCATATTTCACGATCAAGAATGTCCCCATTTAAGTGATATATTATGTGGTTATCCTATTTTTAAGTCTGTTAAAAGTTGTTTCAAATCTCCACTGTTGCATACTTGCATGTGAAAATTACTAATGTGGATTGTGTTAAACTGACAACTCAAATGTCACAAAGTCTCTGTCATATGTGTTTTATGGATTGCTTCAATGGTTAATAACTTTAGATAATGTCATAGAAGTGAAATACAGTATATTTTTTGATTATATGGTCATAGGAAAATAAAGAGTACATAAAAACTTTAAAATACTGGATTTTTATATTTTAAAAACACAGATTCTAGGCTCTGTTTTTATAAATGGTTTTGTTGTTTCTGTTTTGTTCTGTTTTGTTTGATTTACCTGATAATCTAGATGGATATTCAAGAATGGTAGGATACTGGGCAATTTTTACTTGGTGGTATTCTTCTTTATAAAAGAGAAACCTTACAGTTGTGGTTCCACCTAGTAAGTGTATAAAATTTCCCAAATATTAGGGAAAAAACATAAAACAGCCTTTGAAAGTAATACGATTCCCTTTCAAAACTACCCATAATATTGTGTGGGTTTTGTCTTACCCTCAGTGAGGTGGAGACTTACTAAGGGTAGTAATGTAAGGAAGTGAAAATGTGACATAAGCATGTTAGTATTTTACTGGCTGTGTGTTGGATTAGAAATGAAGGTTTGTCAGAATAATGGTGGCAGGGAGAGGAGCAGACCAATTAGGGCATTATTTCAGAAATTTAAATATGAAGTTATGAATATAGATGTAACATGTTTAAATATATCAGCAGGGAGCAGAAGGAAAAACAACAGAGAAATAAGCATGTTTTCTAGGCTAAGATTCCAAACTGCCCAAGGAGAAAAGTGATGGTAATAGATAGAAGAAATTGGAAAAATAAGAGAATAAAGGCAAGAAGGAAAAAACAGACTGAATTTTTACTAGATATTAGAGGAAACTACCTACATTCATTTAAAAAACAGGAAGACAAATGCCGTATTTTTGAAATAGAAAAGAAATAATCTTCAGGAATTATAGTACATTCTAAGAAAGCAACGTTGTAGAAGGATTTAGATAAATGTAGAAAAGTAATTTGTAAATTTAAATAGTGGTAACAGTTGGAATGTGGTTAAAAAGGACTATTGCTGTTTTTGTGATTATTAATAGCTGATGTGCTTTCTACTTTCTTGTCAGTGATACTGAGAAAAGTAGATGGAATAATTCAAAATTAATTAACAGACTTCTCAGTTCCAAACCAAATGTTCATGTGTTTAGAAATAAAGATATTGTAAAAACCTTGGGCTTCATGTCAAATATTATTATGTAATATGTATTGAATCACACATAATTTGAGAGCTTAATCCATTTTTTAACTTATTTTATATTCCAAGTTGCTGAATCAAGTGTAACGTTGTACTGAGATTCAGAAATTTCATGGGATGAACAAGATGTACCAACCAAAGATGAAGACATGAACCTCTATCTAATAAAGATAAATTATTTTGGAGAATATTGCATGACGAGTAATGGATACTAGATTTCAAATATTTACTGACAAAATGATCAATTATTGTTAAGAATCTGAAGTTGATTTTTTTGATATGTACTGAAATGTTTTATTCAAATGCTATTTTCTATTAATTACAAATAGAATCAAAGCTCTAAGAGGAGAAACTATTATCCACCACTGTTTACACCAGCAAGTTATCCGGAAACCTACTCGGAACTCTGTGGGGTTGTTGTCCCTAACCGTGAGCTTCCTACTCATGCATCATAGTTAGGTTTGATGATTGTGGGGCTTGCACTATGTTCTTGAGGATCCTTATAAAAAAGACTCAACCTTTGAGGGCACATCAAATAAAGGCATTCAAACACAATGCCTGAAACTTCAACTCCATTCCCAGAAATAGGTCCACTTGAAGTTCTAGAAAAAGAGGACTATAGGGAGGAAAAGTAGAAAGTCTAGGAGGAGGAGGAAGAAAACTTAAAGAGCAGAAGGATAAGAAGGAAGGGTTCAGGTCTTGAAATAAGTAACATGGACAAAGAAGCTGAAACTGCTGGAAATTTATCTGTTAGGATGCCCTATCAATATATTTTCTGTTGTGTATCTCTTAAATAGATTCACGTCAACATCTGAAAAGTATATATTAAAATAATACCAACATTATAAAAGACAACAATAACAGCTAACATTTGTATAGCATGTTCTACGTGCTAGGCAGTGTTTAATAATTTTGACAAATATTAACACATTGAATCATCACTTAAAACGATGAAGTGAGTATTTTCTATTATTTATACATAAATAAATTAGGGTATGGAGAGGGTGCCTTCATGGGTAACCACTGATTATCAATGAATATCTTTTGAACTATCAAGCAGTGCTTTTTCAGGTACTTTTGAAGGTTTTCTTAAAAAAAATCACACAAGCTCATTTCATGAGTTTAATTTCTATAGTATTATAGTACTTAAGTATCCACATTAAATTTGAAATCATTAGACTTGAATCAAATTCATTTTCAATTTCATGCCAGACATTTAGCAATAATCTATTAATTTCATTGTGTTCTTTTGTAAAATGGAAATAATATCTATCTCATATATTTTCTGAGGATCAATTTTGATATATTTAATAAGGACAATTGTTTATCCCTTCCCAAATTAAGAAGTTAATGTATACAAATTTTCAAAATAGCCAAACGTTGCATTCCATTCCATTGTTTCTCTTTGGTATCATAACATGTAGAGAAATATTATTTAGAAGGTCAAGTAAATGTTTTAGTAAGATGAATAGTGATGTGTGTGTATTATACGGGGGGCCATATTCATCAGAGCAACCAAAAAATGTGATGCTTTTAAATATAATAGAAATATTTCAAATTATTTATTAGCTTTGTGATTTTAATAAAGTATGACTTTATATTCTGATTTTAATGATATCTCTCATCAATTATATATCTCTATTCTCTATTTTATGACATAAATATGGCTTTGTCTTTTCTTGTGTTTATTCTAAGAACTCCTCTCAACTAGATTTTCAATATTTGTGGGGAAAGAATTATGTTTGATTTGCTTTGTAACCCCCTTTTTTTTGTAAACTTTTGTAAGCAAAAGTTTAAGGGAATATTTATCCGGAGAAAAGGTAACTATTTGGAAATGTTTGTATTATTGTTTCTTTAAAAAGCCTAGACAAACATGATCTCGGTCATGTTTATTCTGTAATCAAGAAGGAAATAAGCACATGAACCAGACAAGCATCAAGGCTATTTTTATTATCTAAATATATTTATAAACAAATTAGAAATAATAAATTTACATTTCTTTTACTATTAAATGGACCGTGACCCACTTCATGCCTTGGACAATGAGAACTCAAGATAAAAATGTGTAATATTGTTATAACAATAAAAATAATTTTCATCTCCCTCTGAACCAACATTCAAACTATTGCTCGATTTACTAGTGCCTTCTAAATTACAAATGTAATCATGTTTTCTTTTAGTGTAGAATATGTAAAGTATTTGAAACTGGATACATTTTACTTTTCCATAGCTGGCCCTGACTTATCCCTCTGGCCCACATATCTTTTGCCTGTCCTCTTCCATCTGCTGCCATGGCCTTACCAATTCTATGTTATCATAGCAAATACATACCCTTCCTTCATAACCCAAATTAATTGCCACACCTCTAAAATTCTTCTTATATCCTGAAGCCAAGGTCATCTTTCCCTTCCATGTGTTCCCTCATATATGTGTAGTTATATTATGAGGTAATTGTTCCTTTTTATTCTTCTTACTTGGGTTCTTGAGAGGAGGTTATGTCATTAGTCCATACTCTCATCATATGGAACTATGCCTGGTATGTAGTAGATTTATTTAAATGCATGTTGAAAAAATAAATAATAAATGGCGTAGCCATAGTGCTTCACAATGACTAACAAGCTCACTAGAGCTAACCAGTAAAATAACTCTCTTTAACTACTCAAATTTTTAATAACCCACAATCTACACAACACTTTTGCAGCAAATCATTAATATAATTAGAGGCAGATTGCTTAGTGAAGATTAATATTAAAAGAAAAAAATATATAAATATATATAAATGGGGGACATATTTAATAGAAGAATTGGACGTATAAATAAAAAATGCAAGAATTCTTGTCCTTAGAAAAGACACTGTAGTAGATTTACTGAAGGTGGAAAAATATGAAATAATTAGAAGAATTTAAAATATGATAAAAATCAATGTATTCATCATTGAAACAAATCTGTGTTTGAACCACATGACACTTTTATGTGACTAGATATTTAAAGTAGCAAATGCTGACTCTTCATACTAACCGATGATAAAAGAAAAATTATTTCCTCCAAATTCTATTTTTTTCTTATGAAAATAATTTGGGTACATTAAGCATATGATTGAGATTATGGATTTAAATTTTTCAATATGTGTGACAGGGAAAATGTGTAGATAAAAAAGACCCTATAAAATTGACAGGGAAAATATGTAGATAAAAAAGACCCTATAAAATTGACATAGAAATTGTATCATAAAGAAAATTTGAAGAAGTACATGCTGAGCATCATTTTAGAGGAAAGTAACTTAAATAGTTTATTTATAGAAACAGTGGTATATTTTAATTTGATTTTTAAAAATGTATAGGTAATAAATCTTACCCTCTTTGATGAGAAGTTTTATGAGTTTAGACACATGGATGCAATCATGTAAAGAGCATCATAATGAAGATTAAGAACAGTAATATCAATCTCCCAGTTCTCTAGAGATGGCCTTTTGTAATCACCATCAACTTCTGAAAATCACTGATCGGATGTGCTGTTGTTCCTTTTTTTTTTTTTTTTCCTTAAAATATGGAACACCGGCCGGGCGCAGTGCTTGTAATCTCAGAATTACTTTGGGACGCCGAGGCGTGTGGATCACCTGAGGTCAGGAGTTCGAGACCAGCCTGATCAACATGGTAAAACCCTGTCTCTACTCAAAATACAAAAATTAGCTGGGCATGGTGGTGGGCGCCTCGGGAGACTGAGGCAGCAGAATCTCTTGAGCCTGGGAGGCGGAGGTTGCAGGGGGCGGAGATTGCGCCACTGCACTCCAGCCTGGGAGACAGAGCAAGACTCTGTCTCAAAACAAAAAGCAAACAAAAAAATGGAATGCTTCATGAATTTACATGTTGTTCTTGAGCAGAGGCCATGCTAATCTCCGTGTTATTCTAATTTCAGTATATGAGCTGCCAAAGCAACACTGACCAGCTTTTAAACCTGTATTTTTTCCTTTTCAAAAATGTCCTATAAGTAGATTTATAAAATACTTAGTCTTTTAGGATTACCATCCTTCACTTAGAGGGATACATTTAAGATTACATTTGTGGTGTTTTATCTATTAATTATTCCATCAAAAATGTGTACCACAGTTTATCTACTCATTTTACAATAGCCATTTTATTTTAATGGATTGGTCAAATCTTACCACCGCAAAAAATTTTGTGGTAAAAAATCATACTAAGATAACTTCCAGGTATTTCTTTTCAGTTCTTAATATAAAGTTATATCTAAGATTTAGATAATACTTACAATATTTAAGACATACAACTTTTAAAATTGATTTTATTTTATATTTCTAAATTATTTAAATATTTGATAAAGTCTGATTAACAATTATTCAATTAGTTTAAAAATCATTTCAGTTCATTAAAATAATGTGAAAATAATATGAAGAAATGTAGATAGATGATAGATTAGATCAGATAGATCTATTTTTCTTCTAAAGACAGGAATATGTATATTTCCAACATTCTGACCTATTAAATTCATACATTTTCTAATCAAACTCTGTTTAATTTTTTTTCTTTAGAATACATCTCAGCCAGTTTTGTTAAAGGTACAAGACACTATGATGTTGAAGATGTATTGGTATTATACATGTATTAGTGTAACATTTTAACCTGCATTATTAAACCAGCTAGAAGTCTTCAGGACGTAAATGCATTCAATCTAACGCACGCTAGTTAACAGAATTTCTATCACACCATTATTGGGGAACATTTAAAAATGACTGGTAGCCAATGATACACGCAATGAAGTTGTTTTAGAATGAATACATTCATATGTCATATTAGATTAGGCAAGTTATACAATCATGTAGTACAGCCGCCTGCCTGGAAATTGAGTTTCCTTAAAGAAATGCATATGGATAAAAATTTAGACACTTAAACCTCGCTTGCCAAATTATATTCTCCACAATAAGTATTTTATACAGATGTTTCATTGTCATATTCACATTTTTATTTCTATTTTCATTACAAAATAAAACATAAACATTATAAAATGATTTTCACTTATAGTACTTCAAATAAAGTAAAATATAACCAGTTAAACAGCTTGTTAGATCGACATTATTTAACATTCACCATCTGCAAGATAAGTGTGACATATAATATCATATATAATATAATTATATTAAAAAGTAAGTATGTCAAATTTTATTGAAATTAAATCCTGGATCATTACAGATGCTTCCTAATATTAATAATAGTACATATGAGGAAGAAGAATCCAGTAATACCACACATTAATATTAGCAAATAACTATTTAGTGCAAAGTACCTGCAAACAGAAATGGAGCAAATTGATGCACTATATTTCTAACTACATTATTCCAAGTGTGATTTAACCAAAGGAAAAGAGATCAGAATTGAAAAGTGCCCACTAAAATACTAACAGGAGCAATGACTCATAATATAAAAACCGTTTCTAAATTCATGGCAGACAGAATATACATATATTATATGGAGAGACAAAGCTGTTGTTATATATAATGTATTATATATAATGTATATTATATGGAGGGAAAAAGCTGTTGTATATATAATATCTATTATATATACTATATATTAATATATGTATATTATATATATATATTAAGCAAGACTGTCTCAATTAAAAATATATACTCTCTCTATATATATTATATTTTTAAAATTGAGACGGAGTCTTGCTGTGTCACCCAGGCTGGAATGCAGTGGCTCAATCGTGGCTCACTGCAATCTCTGCTGCCCGGGTTCAAGAGATTCTCATGCATCAGCTTCTCAAGCAGCTGGGACTACAGGCACGTGCCACCAAGCCCGGGTAATCTTTTTTTTGTATTTTTAGTAGAGATGGGGTTTTGCCATGTTGGTCATTCTGGTCTCGAACTCCTGACCTCAGGTGATCTGGCCGCCTCAGCCTCCCAAAGTGCTGGGGTTACAAACACGAGCCACCACGCCCGGTCAACAAATTATATATAGATATATATGTGTGTATATATACGTGTGTGTGTGTGTGTGTATATACATTTTTTATTGACTCCATTCCTTCCACATGAATACCAGGTTTTGTCTTATGAAATTACTTTCATTGAAGAAAAAGACACATTAACAAAATATTACGAGGCTCTACTAAAAGAGTTTTTATGTGAGTATAATGGACGGTGTATGCTTGGGAGTTATGAGTACAACAGAAAAGCACAAAATATTTTCGAGTTGCGAGGAGGAAAGTAGAACATATTCCCAAGAAACAATAGATACGCAGCAATTAATGGAACTTAGCCAACAGGAAAGGAGGGACAAAGCTGTTTTATAAGAAGGTAAAAAAAAATATATGAATGTTACGGAGATGTGAAAAAAACAGAATGAGTTCAGGAATTTCAAATAGTTCAATATGGTTGAAGGTCAGTGTGCTTAACAGAGAGTAGTGGAATGAAATTAGAACACTAGACAAAGTCTGGATCACACAAGATTTTAGATTTTATCCTAAATAAGCAATAAAGAGCCATTTGAGTGGCTTAAAACACAAGGAGTAAATAATCAGATTTATAAATTAGTCTAAAACCTTAGAAAGTTTTGGGGAAGCCAGTCTGAAAGGAGAGCAAATCTGAGGCTATTGCAACAAATTCTGGAATTCAGAGTTTCACAGTGTGCTCTGAGCAGAATAATTTTCCTGTGAGATTCTCAACAAGAAAGAGATTCTATAAAATACTTCATACTTTATGGGGCTCTTGGCAATTCACAAAGTATTCTAAAAGTAGTCTAAAAGTATCCTACAATTAACAAATGTATCTGTTTGTTTAATGCACTTCCCAATCTTTATTTTCTTTTTCTTCCTTTTTTTAAAAAGAGAAATCATTTTATATAACATTTTATTAAGAATCAAATAATTAGTGGCCCATAATACAAGCTATGGGAAATTTTACCCTGAACAGATAGATGTGTGCTAAGGTGAAGAAAGAGAAACACAAAGGATATGAGAATTATTTCCAAGGCAGAATGAAAAAAAGTAGGTATGGACTAAATGTAGGAAATGAAAAACAAGGAAATTTAGAAAATCCCCCAGTTTTCAGCTTGAAAAATTGAGCATTTGTTGTTTATGTAGTTTATATCAGTGCATAAAATATAATTTTATAAATGGGCAAAGAAAGAAGAACTATGAAGAAAATTGGTATTTATGCCTTTGTGGTAAACCACCTAAAAGGTAATGCTCTAGAACAAAAGGAGAAGATAATCTATATAGGAGTGAGTTGTAAAATGGCCAATGCTATTAAAAACCCTTATAATAAAAGTTTGAAATAAGGTGTGGAGTGAGAGCTAGCACATGGAGCCATTAGCAGTAATTGAGGAGTGTGGCAGCTGCAATTTCATAGGTACCATGTAGCTGAGAAAACCTGTCCCAGAAGTTTAGAAAGTGAAGAGAAAGTGTGGAGTGTGTAAGAGAAGAAATGGTATAAAACAACAAAAAAACACGATTCCATTTAATCATTACACCATGTAAACATATAAGAGAACATCATTCATTTCCCATAAATATATAAAATTATTACTGCAAATAATAATAAACAAAACACTTGAGTGAAGAGATGAAAAGAATTTAGAAAATCATAGGAGAATAATTAGGAAAACCTATAAACTTCTTTTCTGACTCCTTCACAGCTTCCACGTCCTTTACCAACATGTGAGCACTGATGTTTCCTGTCCATTATCCTCTGTTCCCCTATCTTCAAATGCCCACATTTTGTATTCTTATACCCTTATTGTCCTTCAACAACTTTCTACATACTGAATCTTTTTCAACACTGGTCCAACCCTGATTCCTCCCTGTGCTACAGAATTATATCTCCAAACATCCGCTGTTCGTATCCCCTTAGATGTTCCTCTCTAACCATATGTTAAAAATGTGCAAAATAAAACCGTTTCTTAGAATGACAATCAGATCACCTCACTCCAATCTCCAAAACGATTGAATGGCTTCTCATGTTACTCCTCTAGAAGCCAAACACTTTAGGCATTGGACTGGGTCTACATGGTCTCAAAAGCTAATGGCTTTCTGAATTCAACTTCTATTAGTTCTTCTACTCTCTCCTCTTTACTTTACTTCACTTCACTTCAACTACACTCAACTTGGAACTGTCCTCTTCCTCCTCAATGATTAGAAGCTTTCCCCTTCTCATTCAGCCTCTCTGCAGTGCTTTGTGCACTTGTATCACTGCATGGCTGACTCCTTTATATTATCAGGTTTTCACTCATATGCCATGTTATCAAGTAGGTTTCCCTCAACCATCCTGTCTTAAAATGGCATTGCTTCTCTTGTGCCCAGGGATTCTCTACCCTTCTTTATTATTTCTCTTAATAAGAATCAGGCCTACACTATATTGAACATCTTATTATTTTATAATGACTCAATTGATTATAAGCTCTTTGCATATAGTTTTGCCTTTTGGTTCAGTGTTACAGCCCTAGCACCTACATCGCTACCTGACATATAGAAGATACTAAAAAATACTAGTTGAGTCAGTTACTATTTAAATTTAACTTATGAGTTAAAGAAATACAACACTTTTAGTTTAATCAATACGTGATAGTTCAATCCTTTGAATTATTGAGATAATGAAAAAAATTTAAAATTTAAAAATTTTAAATTTTAAATTCAACAAAGATATCAAACTTGGAATAAAGCATGATGGAAGAAGTTTTGGTGAATGAAAGTTTCTGTACACCTATTAGTAAATCTAAATATTTGCTCATCTTAAAAAATGAGAGATAGAGATTCATTATGATTGTTGTCAATAAGATCAAATTAAAGTAGTGAAGTTGTGAGAGGAAGGGAGTTAAACTTTGTTATTTGGCAGAATATTGAAAAAATGGATTACCTTGACATTGGTTAATTCATGCATGCATATTAAAAAGTAGTCATGTAAAATTATAACTTAACATAGTACTTGGCACATAGTGAGTGCTCAGCAAATGTTAGTAATACTATTATGTTTTAATAAGAAGAATGGTGATTTTTCTCCACCACCATTTGAAATGAAAATGATTGACCATGCAGAATCAATATTGTTTTATATCCAGATTTTATGTTTAATTTTCACAAATACCAACCACTATTAAAAATAAAAAATATTAACTAGAAAATAAACAAATAAATAAATAAAATATAAACATTTACAACTGGGAAAAAATAAAATACGATTTTAAAATTTAATTAATTTGGCTGAATTAGCAGATGAAAATAACACAAACAAATAAATGATGAGTTAGAAAATAACTGGAGTTTGAAAAAAGCAGACAAAATATATCTATAATTGATTTCCTCCACAATGTTATCCTGAAAGTCCCATCCAGTAGAGTAAGAATAGAACATACTTGAGAACATAACTTAAGAAAACTGTCATAGAAAAGAAAGAACATAATTATTATTTGCAGAAAATACAATTGGGTATATAGAAAATTCAAACAAATCTATCAGCAACTATTTAAAAACATACTGAGTTCCACAAGGTTGAGTGAATGAAAAAAAAAGTAGGTAAAAACAAAAGCAGTAGCATTTCTATACATCAACAGTAAAAACATTATATATAATATGATAAAAATATGATAAAAATTACTCCCAAATGTTACTTAAATATGAGTCTAACAAAATAATTACCAAATGGTACTTGACAAAATATTCAATTCATGGATGAATCAATAATTAATATGCAGGGATGTGAGTACTCAATGTTTAAAACAATTCAGTTACTCAATAAATTCAATGCTATTTCAAACAAAATTCAAAAGACATTTTTTTTAAAGAACCAGACAAACTAGAAAACCACAAGTCCATAAATTTGTGAAACAGAAAAACAAAAAATGGAAAATTGATATACATTATGTCGGAAATTATTACAAAAGTTATTAAATTAGCAGGTGAGTGGGGAAGATTCTCTACAAACACACACACACTTTGTACAAGCATATATTCATCTATTATTGTACTATATAAGATAATACTTTTTGTTTGTTTGTTTATTTTTGAGACAGAGTCTCTCTCTGTCGCCCAGGCTGGAGTGCAGTGGCATGATCTCGGCTTACTGAAACCTCCTCCTCCTGGGTTCAAGCTATTCTCATGCCTTAGCCTCCTCAGTAGCTGGGATTAGAGGTGTGCGTCTGATTACTTTTTGGATTTTTAGTACACATTAGGTTTTTCTATGTTGGCAAGGCTGGTCTCAAACTCCTGACCTCAAGTAATCCACCAACCTAGGCCTCCCAAAGTGCTGGGATTACAGGCAAAGAATACTATGTTGAGCTGTTGGGTAGAAAGAATTCCACATACATGACAAAATAAGAACATTTACATTAAATGATTAATACATTTGTCTGCTTCAGAATTTAAGTTAAATGTCACAGTAAGAGTTACACATTTAATATAAAATTTAAAAACAAAACAAAACAAAAAGCTTTGACATTACCTGGTATTTCCTTTGGTAATGTTCAGAGTCAAGAATGCTCTTACACTGCTAATTAGACTAAACATGTGTCCAGCTTTTGAAATCAATTTTCCAGCAGCTAATAAAGCTAAAAAAGAAAAAAGATTATAAAGTTTGAATCAGCAAATAGGCATCAAGCTCCATGAGAAACACTGTACAGAAGTACTCAGGAGGCAGAGACAAAACCTTGCCTTATTATTTGTAAACTTAAAAATGTATGTATTATCGATGAGTAGCAGGAAAAAATTGTATGAATACATGGTTATCTATTTATGCTATCAAACACTATGAACCAAATGAAATTGTAAAAATTAGATCTATTTATAGCAATATGAACAGACCTAGAACTTATTAAAAGTAAAATTAAACTGCAAAATTATAATATAATAACTTTGACATAAAAATGAAACATTGGCCCCATTTCGTGGCTCACGTGTATAATCCCAGTACTTTGGGAGGCCAAGGTGGAAGGTTCACTTTAAGCCAAGAGTTCGAGACCCACCTGAGCAACAAAGCAAGACCCATATCTCAAAAGTAAAAATAAAAATAAAAATAAATAGTTGAGGATGGTGGAGCCTGTCTGCAGTCCCAGCTACTCAGGAGGTTGAGGCGAGAGAACCTCTAGAGCCCAGGAGTTAGAGGTGGAAGTGTGCTATGATCGTGTCATTGCACTCCAGCCTGAGTGACAGAAGCTCCATTTCTGAAAAAAAAATTCAAAAAAATCAAACATGTGCAATCAACAATATATATTGCTTATAGATACATTCCTACCTAGTAATAGCATCAACAATTGGAATTTCATTTTTATTATTGGTTGGTTCTGTTTAATATATGGGAAAGGAAGGGGAACTTCAAATTTATATATTTTATCCTGTTTCTTTCACTTAAAAAATTCGGAAATAATACAAAAACACAGTGGTTTTATATTATTTTGTATATTTTTGTTTGAATATTTTCTAATAAAGAAAAAATCATAAATAAAAATTTAAAATATGTAAAGGAAACTACATAAGGAAACACAAAGACCTCCGGGATTTTTTCCAGACCTATTTTGTCAATTTTCTTTTAATTATCATGTTATATTGCTTCCTCTATTCAGAGACCTCAAAAACGCTTTGTTCAATTAGTATTGTTCAACTACTTACCTTTTTTCTCCCACATTTCACACAATTCCAGTTGCGTGGAAAGCTGGAAACTATATAATTACTTTGCTATCATTTAAAAATATTTTCTTAAAGAAATAATATATTTTTTAATCATCTGAAAGATAATTTTTTAAAAACATTATCAATGCAGCTTTATATTTTCAAAATCAATTTGGGAAAAGTTACTATTCATATCAATTTTAATTGTTTTCAATGTTCTTTAATGTACCTGTCTTACTGTTTTGTCCTTGACTTTTCATTTATTAGAAATTTGAAAATAGATGTTTTACACTTTGTAGTATGACTATACTTCTGGGTCTGCAGAACAAATTAGAAACTCCACATAGATGTATTGAGTACTTGTCTGGATGAACAGCCATATAAATCACTTACCAATAGAATACTGCCTATACTGAGAGAAATTATCTTGCTGCCTGTTGTCTTGAAATGCCTTTCTAAATTGCTTGAAGGAGAGCTTTTGTTGCTATATGGTAGAAAGGTAACTCTGATTGCAAACTAGAATTCCTACAGAAGTCTAGACTTTATTGACATTCTACAAAATGGGAGAAAAATTGTTCCGACAATGAAATTCAGTATCCTAAGAAAATAAATTTTCAGCTAAAAATGTTAAAAAGCATTTGGAAGAAAATGCACAACTGACTACAAATACTTCTCCATCAAACTACAATAGAATCATAGCATAACTTTCAGGCATTAAAAATAAACTGTCAAAGGAATCTATCTATCTATATATAGAGAAAGAGATAAAATATATATAGTTTAATATGTCTACATGGTGTCAAAAAACCTATAATAGTAGTAGTAATGAAGTAAAGATGCTAATGATTAATTTCAAATTGAAAGAGTCTATTAGACTATTAGTATTTAATCCAGCCATCAATATTAAATAAAATATTATGAAAATTTCATTGTTTAGAAAATTGTACATGAAAAAAATACATTTTTCCACTTCCTCTCTTTAACATTAGCCAAGCACAAAACATACCCAGAAGTCTATTGCTTTGACATTGGCATTGATAAAGAATTAGTTCTTAACATTCGTTTTCAAATAAATCTCCAGGAAATGCTGATACAAACCATCAACCTTTGGTGCTGCAGTGTTTCCAGGCATACAATTTTGAAATAGATTTCAGGTTGTTTGGGCCTCCCAAATAAACAGGCTGATTCAAACACCACATTTACGGTAATTCAATCTGCCTATTAGATAACAGGAAAATAAATACAGCCAAATTTCAGCAGTGGTTGTATGCTTGCATTGTGTCCAGTCACCACTTTATTTATTACTGCTTGTCTGTATTTTCTGCTTTCTCCATAATGACTGTGATTATTATGACAATATTGTTTTGTCTATTTCTTATGCAACAAAAATATTCAATTAAAGCAAATTAGAAAACCTAACAAGATTACCTATATTATTGATAGAAGGATAATTTTAGAAGTTTTTGTTACATTATTTTAATCTAGTAGTGTCAACAAAGCAAGGCTAATAACCCCACCAACAATGTTATAAGTACTATATCACCTATTTCACACAACTACCTTTCTAAGAATCATGTATTCAATTACTACTCTTTGGGACTGAGCTACATTGACAGCTTCCTCAGGTAAACACACATCTTTTTTTATTTGTTCTAATTCGAACCAAATACAAATGTGAAATTCTCACCAGAAAGTTTTTCAATATTTCATGACACTCTTTATGATATGCATTAAAAAGCTATCTCACCATCATGTTATCTGCCTAATTCTATCATCTAATGAATGTTTATTAATTATCTGCTCTACCAAGCCTCAAGATATACACAAAGATGAGGAAGGCAGACACTAGCCACTGCTCTCTCAGAGGTAAAGGATTAGTAAGAAAGACACACAGGCATGAAGTAATTACTCGGCACTTACTAGATTTGTCACCTTGGACCAGTTAGTACAAGCAGGGTCTAATAGTTAGTTTGAAAATTGAGATAATAATATGGTGGCATCAACCTCAAGTGGTTGTTGTAATGAGTAAAAGAGTTAATGAATGCCTGACATGTAGTCAGAGCTCCATAAACATTAGTTGCCAAGTTCTCATCCCTTTACTCCCTCATCCTCATAAAAAGGCTTTAGGATCCAAAAACAAATGCAAATAAACCTAGATTACAGGAAGGCTTTCTGAAGAAATGTCACTAATGTGAGGACTAATTCAAAATCATTTTAGAATATTTCCGGCTGAGGAAGCTGTCCACTTGAAGATCCTGGGAGGGATATGAGCATACGGCAAAGACCAGAAAGGAGCTAAAATGGCCAGTAATGAAGTTGGTTAAGAGATACAAAAAAAATACATTAAGATGAGGAATAAGTTCTAATATTTAATAATACAATAGAGAAATTAGACATAACAATAATTTGTTGCATATTTCAAAATAGCCAGAATAGATTTGTAATGTTCTCAACACAAAGGCAAGATAAATATTTGAGATGATGGATATCCCCGTTACACATTGTAAACAGGTATCAAAAGATCACATGTACCCCGAAATATGTATAACTATTATACATTAATCTAAAAATGTTAAAGTCCACTAAAATGACCAAGAGGAAAGACAGTGAAACTTGAGATTGCAATGTTGGGCAGGGACATGCCCGTTCAAGTCTCCGACTTCTTGAATGCTAAATAAAGCCTTTGTATTTTATCCAAGAAATAGTAAGATTCTGGCACAGGATTTTTTTTTTAAGGCAAATGACATGATTACATCTTTACTTCTAAAACCTGCCCTCTAATCACTTCCAAACAAGGTCCACTTCACGTCCAGTGTGCTTTTAGCAGTAGTGTGCTAGCATTGGAACTTCGGAATAGTTACAGGGCACTGATCCTTTTAGCCTCTTTTCTGAAGAACATTAAAATTAAAATTACATTACTCTAAGAAGTCTGTGGGAATTCTGTGAACATGGCCTCATTTCAAGTACAATTCTCTTTGGCAGCTACTTACACTGGGTAAGTGGTCCAGGCAAGCAACTCACCTCATTTTGGCAATGACCCTGATCCCAAGAATTATACTTTAACCATGTCAACAATCTGATTAAGACAGGTTAATGTGATCTGAAGGCCACATTTAGGTGGAGGGAAAAAATACCAAAATTTTAAAAATCTATAATAAATATCATGAGTAATTACAGTCAAGACATACATTCCCATGTCTAAGCTGAAATAATTTCTAGAAACAAAGTACATTGAAAAATTCTAAGCAGATTAAATAATTAATGTTGTCACTCATTTTCATAACTATTTTCCCTTGTGCCTGGTTGGTGGAAGTTAATCACATTTCCTTTCTGCTCTCAAATTTCCTTTATGAGAAGGAAGAAAGTCTAGAAAGGAGTTTCATCATTTCATAAAAAATATGGGTGGGCGTAAGGGTCTATAAAAATATCTACTACCAGATTGGAAGGATCTCCTAACATCATTTTAAAAAAAATAAATAAAAAGCTCCAACAAACTTTTTAGAAATGGCATTTTTACATACTAACATATTGTTTGTGCTATCAGACGTTCATGTGCTAGCTGTTATAAACACTGGGTTATACCCGTTCCTTATGCCTCTATCATGGTTGCAAGAACCAGAGTTCTTTGATTTTTGATGCATGAATATTCTGAAGAAATAATTATGTATAATTATGTGCCCCATTCACTTGTTTAGTTCATATGAAATTCCATTGTATAGAATGTCTGCTGATGATTTAATGAGGACCTCCTTGACTTATTGAGAGTAAACACTTGGAAACGATTTGACTTGCAAGAGCCTCTTTGCCTAGTCCATATATCCAAACATTCCTCTGTTTGATGATATGGAGACACATTTATGACTACAAAAATGCTGTAGAGTGTGGTGAGAGATGTATATATGTATATGTGTTTGTATGTGTGTGTGTGTTTTCAAAGTTAAGGAAGAAAGATGAGCAAGGGGAAGTTGCATCTCCATCACAGCACTGCACCACTGCACTCTTAGATTGACTTTTGAAAATAGCCTATGTGAAAGTTGAAAATCTGAAAATTGATTACCTTAAGACTAATTGTGTGAAAAAATCCTTTACTCAGTTATTATGCACCTATGGGTGTATCAATTTTATGGATCCTTTATCAATCTCTGAAGACATAGTAACATCTCTACACTGTTCCATGAAGTAAAAAGGCCACTATTCTTACTTTTTTAGAAAGAGAAAAGCAACACATATATAGCTAAAACCAAATCCAGAATTCCCTCCTGATTTTGATACTGGATTAGGTTACTCTTACCTTTTGTATCAACAGAGTACTGTATCTCAATGCATAGTGAGAAATGAAAAGTGTTAATTTAATGTTGTAATTGTGAGGGAGGCAAAATGAAGTCAGAAGCTGAGGAAGGGCAGTCAGAGAACTTACCCTCCAAATCCATCTTAGATACTTAACTTAGTTCTCTCTTTTTACATTTATACACACTCTCTGAGTTCCAGTTTATATTTTTTTAAAAAATAGATATTATTATTTTCAATAAGGAGCTCAAAAGTTTTTGTCTAAATAAAAATAAATAGTATGACAAAGAGCTTTAATATATAAAAATGAGTCTTTCCAAGGAGCACATATTTGATTAAAAAGCCCATGTTGGCTGTTTTAATTACCTCTGTGCTCACTTACAAACGCTGATTATTTTTGTTCATCTTTTACTCATCTTCCACCCCAAACTTCCTATCAATGTCTCTCAAAACTGAAAAACAAACAGAAAACAAAAGCAAAAGCAGGACCCTGGCAAAGTCTTCCTTGTCCCTGTTCCCACTGTCCTGTAATTAAAGAGGATGAGACAGAAAAGAACAAAGAAGCATAGTGCGTCTCCTGTGCTCTTGGATGGGAGAGAGTTGACCAAGGAAAATTATTTAGTATATATACTTATACACACACACAATACACACATATAAACGTATTCTTATATGTTCATCGTACTTATATACATGTTCATTCTTTTGTTAGGTATTTATAAGTATTTAATCAGATCAAACCTATTTCCTGAACTTACCCCAACTATAAAATAGTCATTGTCTAGGAAAATACTCAAAAGAATGGACCGAAAAGGAAATACATTGATTATTTGACGTGAATCTTGGTAACTGTTTTTATCTCACATCTTTCACCTGCTTTGCTCTGAGATCTGCTTTGGGTTCTGAATTATGAATTTAATTTACATCCTACCCAGGGATTCTGTTAATTCTGAATTCTAGCTTAGGCTCTAGATCAACTGCTTACTACAGAGTCATCCTATTCCTGTGTGTTTGTGAGTGTGTGTGCTCGCATGCATGTGTGTTTTTCCTGGTATTCTAATCCTACCACTGATTAATGCAAGTAGTTGCATTCCAGGATTATGTAGGAGATAGTGCAGCCTAAATTGCAGGGAGCCTCATTTATCTAGGCCCATTTGAAGGCCCTGCGTGTAGCACCAATAATTTTTATATTCAAAATGTTGTATTACTTTCCATAATGAGGATTCCCAGATTATAGATTTGGACTTCACAAAACTTGAATGTTTCTGTTTGTGACTGGCCTGTCCATGTAATACCTTTCTTATCAGTGCCACTTACCTAAGTTCAGGAAAGATTTTGTTATATAATGCATTTTTCCCCAATAAGAGTTGCCAGTCTTCACCCTGACTTCCTGATGAAAGACAATTCCATGAAGTTATGGAAGAAGTTGAGAAACAAGGTGAAAAAATAGACACCACTGTCAAGAGCAACCAATATCCTATCTTAACATTCTCTTGAAACTGCTCATATTCAATTAGTAAGAAGGATTTTGTTTTTTATAAGAAAAAAACATGAAGAAGAAAAGATGAGCTTTAGTTTCTTCTGTCTCAGAAGCACTGAAAAAAAAAAATCACTGGGATACTTTTGTGGCATGTTTTCTTCCAGCAATTTCAACAGTACAAAGTAATGGAGCCACCCCCACACTCCCCAGATTGCACTGGACAGAGTTAAAAAGACAAGAAGACTTTAAGGCTATTGCAATAAAGGTCAAGACTATTGCAATAAGGGAGACAAATCAAACTCAACTCTACTGAAGCAAAAGGTGGGAGAGATTTAAGCACTGGGGTGGGCTAATGAAAAAGCATTAGAGGACATTAGGGAGAGGGAGCTGACAGGATTGGTCCACTTGTATAGCCTCATTGGCACTTATTTAAGTCTGACTCTTATCTTCCTACAGACTGGAAGATAGGGGCTCTGTCTTCCTTGATGGTTACATTTCAAAATGTTGGTTCCCAGATCCATGGGAAGACATTCTTGGGTTGTAAAACTGGCAAAAGGCTGGGAGAAAACTTACATCTCAAAAGAACAGAGCAAGAACTTAGAATTCCAAATTTAATAAACTAAATAAGAAAAGAAAAGTCAGGGACATATACTTAGGAAAAAAAAACTGTCTAAAATTTAGACAAGTTGACCGGAATATTACGGCTATGGTGGTCACTAAGAAGCTTAAAAATATACAAAATATTTGGAGTTTGTCCTTCCATGCTAAATCACATGGTAATAAAATTATTGGCCAAATTTCTTATAAGACATGGCATTAGAGATTAGATAATAAGATTATACATAGTTATGAAGAGCTTAAATCACTTGTGATTTAAATTAAAGCACTAAAATGTTAAAGCACTAAAATTGATTATTGTGATATTTTGGTTCTAGAAGAGGTAGGAAAGATGATAAAGATTGCCAGGGAAAACTAGTTTTTAATATAACAGGCAGCAAGAAAAATAAAAATTTTCAGTGAATTATCATTATACAATGAAAAATTCAGTGGACTTTCAGTACTGCTATATTTAAACATAAAAATCCCTTTCATTACATTGATGGCATATTAATTAGAAACACCTGTGTACTTTCTTTGTTAGAGTTATAGCCAAAACTCTTGAGGTAATAGATAAAAATTCAGCCTCACTTTGATACATTTGAAAGCACCAATACAGGCTTCAATTTTTTAGAAATGAAATCAAGATCATTGTATTAGTAGAAAGGTACCTCCATAGGCCTTCAGGAGCTGTCTTCGGTGAGATTGATACACAACGAATCAAATAAATCCAAGAGTAGTGCCGGAGAAAACACTTTAAAATATCCACTCAGAGACATCCATTTGAAATTATTATGGGGCTTTATTTTACATATATATATATTTTTTCTAAAGGAAATCTATCATGATTTAGAGCTCAAAAATTAAAACGTTTATTGAACAGCTGTTGAAATGAAATATAGTTTTACTTTTGAAATATAAAAATTACATCCAGCAGATTTTGACTTCATAAAAATAAATATTAAGAACTATAGTTAAAGAATAGTTGATGAAGTACTGCCATCTTTTGGTTGTATAAATTACATATATACAAAATATAGAAATTTTAAATAGCCAAAAAAGCATATGTACAGCTTAAAAGTTTAGAGATTAAAATTTTAATAAACAACAAAGAAAATAGATGGTAAATGTTAGGTTTTGGCAGAGATAGGCACACACCTTAGCAACAGAACTTTCAGAGGAAAACTGCCAAACTCTCAACTTCAAGCCGTTGGCATTGATAGAAAATAAGATATAACTAATATTATTTTAACACTCATTACTGGATTCATGTGCTCCATTTATGAGAAAAATTACCAATGAATGAAAAATTGTCAGATTTTCTGATGATATATTCATGAAAACCTGTGATTTAGAAGTAGATATTGTAGAAGAATTGTTTATTAACTTCCAAGGTTTTAATCTAGGAAGCTTAATAAATGCTATTAAATTTAACTAATGATACTTTTCAATGACAATGACTATATTCAGAGGTACATTTTCTATATATATCATCAGTGTAATAAAAAACCCCTGAAATTTCCCATTTGTATTTTTTCCCCAATTAATGATATAGAATAATTAAGAATTTTGACACTACAGAATTTGCTCTTGCATTTAGCATTTTAATTAAACTCTTACAAGAATAAAACAATTGGAACACTTGAATCTTTGATAAGTCATAAAGGTAGGCATATGACAACATCACATTTATATTTAAAAAATCAAGTTGTCTTTCTAATAGAGCCTATGTTTAAAAGAGAGGCAATCTAAGCATATTGCCTAACTTTATTTTAAATGAGCCTTCCCTACACATATTAATTAGTCTTATAGGGTTGTAATAATCAAATAGTTCACATTATACAGTTAAATGGTCAGAAAAAATAAATTTTATAAAGTAATGGCTTGCTGAGAAACAATCTAGAATATATAGTGCCTTGCATATACATATATATACAGTACTCATACTTGTAAAACATGTTGTATTTTGGGATTTCCATGATTTTAAGGAGAATATCACCTAAAAATTTCTGCAACATATATTTGTTTTTAAAGTAGAATACAATCTAAATAATAATTTTTAATGACATTAGCAAGATGGCAGATAAGTCATCGGGCTCTACCCTTCCCTCGCAGAAATCTAATTAGCAACTATCCATAGGCAATAATACCTTTGTGAATATCCCAGAATTTGAAAGTGAGTCTAAGCTATGTCCTTGAGAAAAAAAAAAAGAACTGAGAAAAGCACATCTGTAGGGTAGGAGGATCAGTTTTCTTTGACAACACAGCCCTTCCCCAAACTGGCACAGTGCCACACACAGAAAAATTCCCTGGATTCAGTTTCTATAGTGGAAAAAGTGAATAGGAGGTGTATATTTATTATAGCTTCCTCACCATTCTAGAATCCTTTGCCAGAGCTCATTCCTGTATTGTCTCATAGGAAACACTGGGAGTACCAGTAGGGCTAGACCGCCTGGGGTTGGTTAGACACAAAGAATGCGGATGGAGCTCACAGCAGTCAGTGTGCAGATCTTGGTTATTGTTCTGCAGCCTGGCCTATGGAGGTGCCAGACCATAAGAGAATAGCCAACAGCATCATACTATGGGGGGATAGTCCACAGATCTCCCAAGCTTGAGGCCTTAGCCGTCTTTTCTACATAACCCCAGTGCTCTTGCTTAGTCCTCCCAAGGCTGGGAAGAAACTGAAGGTGAGTGATTATCTGTGAAGGAAGTATCTGGCTTTGCCCAACCCCAGCTGCTGAATGGCAATTCCCCCAAGCCTTTGTTTTCTACATAAGTCTACCCTAGGCCAGAACGCATCCCCAAACCAATGCATATCTGTGGAACATGCCCTCTGGCCTCGTTCACCCTGTTTTCCTGAGCAGGAACCCCAGAGATCTTACTCAGCCATAGAGCCAAGCATTCGGCCCTGCCCAGCTACAGATGTCAATCAACAGTATCACTCAGACAGGGAAGACAACCTGCAACCCTTCCCAGTTAGAGATGATCACAGAACTCAGCCAAAAGCTGCTCCTGACAATGGAATCCATCCAGCAGTCACACTGAACCACAGAGCACAGTCAGAAGTACCGTTCAACCTCAGAGCACTGGAAGCAACCCATCCCACCTAGATAACCCAGATAGCTTTTCCTTTAAGATCAGGGACAAGGCAAGAATGCCCACTCTCACTACTTCTCTTCAACAAAGTATTGGAAGTCCTAGCTGGAGCAATTAGATGAGAAAGAAATAAAAATGATACTAATAGAAAAGGAAAAATAAACGTGTCTCTATTTGCTGATTACATAATCTTATATATAGATAACCTAGATAACCCAGTACAAAAGTTTGCCTGTCCATAGTTGCAACCACTTGGCCTCTCTAGAATTTCAGGCACATAGTACAGGCTTATCACCACCAAAGAACATGTTCAAATGCCAGAAGAGGTGGATGTCTTCTTATATGCAGAGGCATCAACATAAGGACACAGGATTATGAAAAATCAGAAAAATATAACATCACTGAAAGAAACCAATAAGATTCTAATAATGCATCTAAAAAATGGAGATCTATGACATAACTGGCAAGCATTCATAATAATTCACTTAAAGTAATTCAGAAGACTATAAGAAAATATGGATAGAATATTAAAATTTTAAAAATTCATGAACAATATGAAACATTTGACGTAGAAAAAGAAACAATAAAAATAGAAATTCTAGAGATAATGGGTACAAAAACCGAGTGAAAAAGATCAGTAGTTAGCTTCAACAGCAGACTTAATCAATCAGAAAAAGAAGCAGTACACTCAAAGATAGGACAGTTGAAATTATTCAGAGAAGCAAAAAGAAAAGAAAGAAAATAAAATGAAGGCCTATGAGAATTATGGAACACTATCAATGGAACTAACATTCACATAATAGAATGCAAAAAGGAGAAGATAGAGAAAAAAAATCTAGAAAGCATATTTTTAAAAATAATGATGGAAAGTGTCCCATATCTGAGGGAAGAAGCTTAGAGGTTACCAATTAAATTTAACCCAAAGAGAAACTTAAGACATATCATCATCAATTTATCAAAAATCAAATACAAAGAAAAAATACTGAAAGTAGCAAGAGATAGGAAATAAATCACATCAAAACAGCTTTCATTGTATTTTTCAGCAGACACCCTACAGGCCAGGGGAGAATGACATGATATGTTCAAAGTGCTGAGAAAACAAAACAAAACAAAACAAACAAAAACCAACCAAACAAACAAAAACCATAAACCTGGTAACGAAGAACATTTAACTCAGCAAAACTGTTCTTTAGAAGTGAGGGAGAAATAAAAACATTGCCAAACAAAAGGTAAGAGATTTAATCACCATTAGGCCTGCTGTACAAGAATTGCAAAAGGGAGTTCTTTAAGCCAAAATAAAAGGCAGATAATTAACAAGAACAACAACAACAAATGTGAAATTTAAAAAAACTCAATGGTATAAGTAATATATAGTCAAATTCATAATTTTTAAACTGTAAGGGTGGTATGTAAGGCATATTTATTCCAATTATGAAAATTAAAAATTAAAATATTGAAAACAACTATAAATACTATAAATTGTTAACAGATACAAATTACAAAAAAAATTGTAAATGTTGACTTCGAAATCATAAAAGGTAGGAAGAGAATGAAAGTATAACATTTTTATATTCCTTTAAAATTAACTTGTTATCAGATTAAAGTATCATTTTAACTTGTTATAAAGATGAGATATTTTGTGTAAACTTCAGGATTATCACAAAGCAAAAACCTATAGCAGTTGCACACACACACACACACACACACACACACACACACAAATTCAAAGCATTCCACCACAAAAATCAAACAAACCATGAAGGAAAAAATAAAAATGAAAAAAAAAATACAAAAAACATAGGACTTAAAAAATATATCAGAAAACAAGTTCTGAAATGGCAGTAGCAAGTCCTTACCTATCAATAATTACCTTGAATGTAAATAGATTAAATACCCCAATAAAATATACAGAATGACTTCACAGAACTGTTCAATGTTGTAAATTAAGGACCATTTTTCTCCAATGTGTGCCATGTAGAATATCTTCCACAGGTTCCAAAGGTTTGTGACAGACTTCTCTATGATGTGCAAAGATGAGTGATGCCTGGACTTCAATAAAAAGTCTTGGTAAAAGGAAAGTTTCCAGATTATGGCTCATAAGAAATATAGTAAAGCCTTCCATTCTGGTGTTTTCCATGACGCTATCAAATGTCTCCTAGGCTGAAATCTCTTAAGAAATTGTCATTTTAATTTAACAGGATATGTAAGAGTCCATATTACAGGACTTATAATTATTCAAAAAAAGGTTTACAAACTCTTCTTTAAAAAATGTTTTCAGATCACCCAGGGCATTCACTGCAATATGCTCAAGGATGCTTATTTCTGGGATATATTTGTTTTTGGGAAGTGAACAAAAGTTAATTTGAGCAAAGCATATTGTACTTTAGATTCCAAATGTGAAGAATGAAAACAAAGAAAGTGGAAAAATAAAAGCTTTGGTTGATCCTGTCACTGTTTTTAGTGAACGTGGTGATACAGTATATCTTAATGCATCTATTTTAATAACACAGAAAAAAGTAGATATAATTTTGATCTGCAAAGAAATAGTAATAACAAATTATTCCTAGCACTTTTGATTAGTAAAAATGTATGACAATTGTGGAAATAGGAAAAGAAGTTATACCAAATGTAGGGAAAATCTAAGAAAATTTTGCTACAGTTAAAAGTGCACTATGAGTAAAATGAGGAAGAAAAATTATATTCAAAGAATTTAAAAATAATACTTTCAACTACGAACTGAAACATTTTAAGGTGGACATTTTCAATAGTACACCTTGGAAAGAAGGCCTTATTATCTACTATATTTTCTCTGAACTTCAAATAATTTTATCAATTTGCTTCATCTATTTTTAATTCAATGCTTAAAATATTTTTTAAAAGTCTCTGGACTTGATATTTTTAATAAAAATCTGTAATTTCTCCAGGGTTGGAAAATCTCATCATACACTGAATGTTTTACGGAAAGGTAATTTCAAATTGGCCAAGAATCTTTAAGAGATACTTTTAAAGTTAAAATGGACTGAGGTCAATCTAGATGTGCATAAATGATACAGTTTAAGTGTTGCAAGGGTGGTCTAGGGTCTGATTTCCAATACAACGGCTCTCTTACAGCATGGTTCCTTGGGGGCCTAAAGCATTTTTAAAATATTATGTTAACTATCTTTCAGTATCATCATGAGGGAGGCTGAACCTATTATATCCAATTTGCAGGAGATAAAAATAAGTCAATGAGAGGTTAAGTAGCTTATTCAAGGTCGCCAAGCAAGTTCTAGTGGAGCTAAAAATGAGTCTCATCTTGAAATGATGTCACCTGGCCAGGGGGACTCATTCAGAGCCATTATACTAAACATAAGTCTTAGGTAAAAGCATTAATTTCATTGAAGGCAGAACCTAAAAAGGTGAAAAAAAAAAAAAAAGAAACCCTCATAACACCACAATTATGTTTTTCATACTTAACATTTTGTTTTCCCACATTGCTGCTTCAAATTTCTAATTCCAAAAGCACCTCATTTTCAAGAAAAATAATGAAATTAAGGTAAGGTAGAGTTAAATGACAATGAAGATGATGTTTATCAAATGGCAGCACAAGCTTGCAGACATCTGGGAAATTTGGGGGCTATGATTACTAGTTCTATAGATGTATTGCTAAGGTGCCACTAGTTGTCTAATTTATGAAGCCAAATTATTAGCCTTTGTGAAATTAAAGCATGATTATTTGAATCATGCCCAGAAAAAGAGATTGCATTGCAATGCTGTCATAGGAAAACAAGAATCACTAAAAGACACTACAGCTGTTCAAGCAGCAACTAGACAGACAAACAAATGAAGGCACCTTGTGGTCTCTCCTGCCAATGTCTAAAACAGCCATTTCTTGACAGTTTTCAAAGTACAAAGGCTATTGCAAAACAGCTAATCAATTCTCTGTGCTTCCTATATACAGCCGAATAAATTATTTCCCACCAAAATCATATTGATTATTTAGGAAAAACAAAAGTAACACATCAAATAGTTCAGTAATTGGTGGCTCTTCAGTAGATAGAGTTTACTTTCTTATTTTTCTTCCATAAAAATAGATAATTTTTCCCAAGAATTGAGCTACAGTGAATAATGAAAGATATAAAGCATGTTAAATGTTATTAGAGAGCTGTAAGCAAAATATTTTAACACATAAACAACAACCAATGAGGGATTCAATGAGAAAAATTAAATTTGGTAACACCTGCACACCTTGGGTGCATTCACAGGGTAAGTGATTTATTCCTCCAAAATCCTGCATAATGGTTAAACTACATATATATTTGGAGCAAAAAAAAAAAAATTCCATAAATGTTTTTGTCACTTCCTGGCCATCATCATAGCTTTAATGGAATCTTTTTGGGATACAAACACCCCTAGAGAACCAATAAATTCTCTATTTTTATGCTTATCTGAATTGGTAATGAAATTCATTCCATGTTAAACACCCTAAGGGGTAGCAGAATTGATTTTTTATCCAGTGTTCTGGATAACATTTAGTTTCACAATTAAAAAAGGTTACCTTGTGACTGTGGTGCTCAATTGGCATCTACATTTGCCGTGTAACTGGGAGTGATATATGTATGTCCCTTGACAAGGTAAGATGCCATGACGAATTTAATTTCTACTCATCATAGATAGCTAAAATATATTTTTTCTATTTGATAATATGAAGAGTCAATGTATGACAATGGAAAACAAAGAGTTTGCCCGTTCTAATTATATTATTTCTAATGATTTGAACTACAATCAACATGTTTTACCAGTCAATCAGAACATAGTTTATTTCCAAAATATAACCTGTTTGCCATATTGCCAATTCTGTTCTGATTCTAAAAAGCAATGCCAGAAGCTTTGTACTCAACATACAAAACTTCTAATCTGGAACTGATTACCTTTCCCTCAAACTACTGTTGTCAGAATTATTTGTGAACTCCCCAAAAAGAGCATATTCCAGGCTTAACAAAAGCCAGAGCTGGAGATATACATTTTCTTGCCTGTGTTAGTTTGTTCTCATGCTGCTATATACTACTACCCGAGACTTTGTAATTTATGAAGAAAAGAGATTCAATTGACTCAAAGCTCTGCGGGCTATACAAGAGGCATGCCTGGGAAGGCCTCAGGAAACTTACAGTCATGGCAGAAGGCAAAGGGGAATAAAGCATGTGTTCACATGGCCAGCAGGAAAGAGAGAGAAAAAAAGGGGGACGCACTATAAACTTTCAAACAACCAGATCTCATGAGAACATCATAGAGAAAGTTCACCCCATGATTAAATAAACTCCCGCCAGGTCCCTCTTCCAACACTGGGGATACAATTCAACATGAGGTTTGGATGGGGACACAGAGACAAACTCACTCTCCCAGCACTGAAGAGATGCATATGAAAGCTATTTCCAACATAAATTGGTGGACAAAGTCATTCGAAGGACTACCAGAAAGATCCATTAATGGAATTTTACTTCTTAAAAACAATAAAAAGCAGCTTCCTTAAGCTGATATTCAAATATTTCTATAGTTTAAGTGTCATATACTTCCTGGGATTTACCTTACATCACATTATTTCTGAATCCCTTGCCAGAGAAAATGAAGTTATTATTAAAAATTCTATGAAATCATGATCTTATGCACATTTGTTTATTCTCTTCTTTATCTTTTTTTCCTCCACTGATCTAATCCTGAATAAAGCCTTTCTGAAATTCTCCAGCATTCACTTAAAATATTCATAAGTGTTTTCGTCACTTTTTTTCCCTCTCCTTTTTCTTTCCTGTTTTATGGAAAAAATTGAGAAAAATAGAATATCCTAGCGTGTTTTTCAGGGTTAAATGGGATACTAGCTGTAAATTACTTAGCCTACCTCTTGGATAATATAACCTTAAATTCTTCTTTATACATTAAATTATATGTCCTGAAGTCCTGACATGTTACAGCAACTGAAACCAGACTGTCATAAAAACAAACAAAAGCAACCTAAAAAATCGTACAAAATATATGAAACTCTAAAAATTTTGAAAAGAAACAAAACAGGACTATGACACTAGGAGAAAAAGAAAAAAAAGCAAGGTGAGCCCTATGAACAATCTGGCTTTCTGTGTGAAGGAACTTTCAAGACTATAATAAAGTCAAAAAGAAACCAAAAGGATCCTGAAGCCTTGGTTAGGTAAGGAGAAGACATTGTAGCTGAGAAAGGGGTGGGAAACACAACTGGAATTTACAGGGCGTAGAAATGGAAAGAGCTTTACGTGAAGTTCCAAAGAAATAGCTCCAAAAAGATGCATTATTTTTAATCTTTGGCTGAATATAAATCCAGACATGCATATGATGAGGCTCTAACAAGCTGACCAGAGAACAACTAGAAATTGGTTAACTAATGAGAAGCTGTAAGCCAAAGATCTTCCAGAACTCACACATGATTGAGAGATGTTCAGATTCTGACTATACAAGGTAGAAATACCTCCCTGAACATTTAACACATTCAACAAAAACAGCAGGCAGGCAGTTTTTAAACAATGAGGTCAAAAAACAATGCTAGAATAAAATGTTTACTCTAGTCCTAAACTAATAATACTTAAAATGAAGATTATACACAAGAACATTATCTGAGAGAATAAAACTCATCACTTTTAAAGCTAGACAAGAAAACCTATGTCCTCAATAACATAGTGTTCACAATATTCGTTGCCCATTGGAAAACTATTAGATATGCCAAGAAGTAGGAAAATTAAACCTGTAATAAGAAAAACAATTGAGTTGATAAAAATAGAATCTGAAGCAGCAAAGATGATCAAATTATCATACAGATGCTATAAAGAAGCTGCTGGCAATATTTATATGTATTTATGGAAATAGAAGTCATAAGAATAGAATCACAGGAATATAGAATAAGAATAACATGAACATAACAAAGTATAGAAAGAAAATAATTAGAATTTTTAGAACTAAAAAATAAAATACCTGAAATGAAAAATCCACCATTTGTATTGAACAGAAGATTAGATGCTACAAAACCAACAATAGGCTTTTGAAGAGAATGCAAAAGAAAATATATAAAATGAAGCACAGAAAAAAATTAAATAATCTTACCAGAATTTTAGTAGCCTGTGAGAAAAAAAGGCAATCTACAATACAAATAATTTGAGCTTATGGGGTAGGGGTGGGGAGAGAAAGCAAGAAAATCCCTGAAGAAATCACAACTAAAATTCATTCAATTTTAATACGAAATCTAAACTAAAATTTTCAAGAAGCTCAAAAACTCTATGTATGATAAAGAAAACCATATCAAGGCTCAAGATATTTAAAAGCAGTGATAAGAAACTTAAAAATAGACATTAACAATAGTAACATAAAGACATACTGCATTAGAGGGAAGAAACGGTGTCAATCAGAAGAAAATACAGCCAGGCATGGTGGCACACACCTGTAATCCCAGTACTTTGGGAGGCCGAGGCAGGCTCAGTGCTTGAGGTCAGGAGTTTGAGACCAGGCTGGCCAACATAACAAAAGCTTGTCTCTACTAAAAATACAAAAATTAGCCAGGCATGGTGGTGCACAACTGTAGTCCCAGCTACTTCAGAGGCCCAGGCACAAAAATTACTTGAACCCGGTGGGTGGAAGTTGCAGTGGGTCCAGGTCATGCCACTGCACTCCATCCTGGGCAACACAGCAAGACTCTGTCTCAAATAAACAACAGCAACAAAAGAGATAATGGAACTAATTATACAAGTGTTGAAATAAATAAATATGAATGTAACATTCTATATTCAGTGAAAGTACAATTAAAAACTAAAAAATGAAAGCAAACAAAGATCAAACAATTTGTGGTCAGTAGACTCAAATGATAAGAAATATTAAAAGGTTTTCAGGCTGAAAAAATATTGTATCTGAAAAAATTTCAGATCCATAAAAATAATGAAGAGAGGATGAATATTAAAAAATGACAAAGCAAAAACAATATTAATAATAAATTCTAGTAAAGCAATGAAAAATCAATGAAACTAAAATTTTATTATTTGAAAATAATCCTACTGATAATTTTGTAATTATCGTATTGATAATTTTCTACAGGCACATGTAATCCCAGCTACTCGGGAGGCTAAGGCAGGAGAACTACTTGAACTTGGGAGGTGGAGGATGCAGTGAGTCAAGATCATACCACTTCACTCCAGCCTGGGTGACAAAGCGAGATTCCATCTCAAATAAAATAAATAAAAATTAATAATAAAAAGTGTGAAAACACAGTTTAGTAGTATTTGAAATGAGTGATGGACATCAGTTCAGAGGTTAAATACATTCAAAATGATAATCAGGAAATGTTATTATTATAAAGTAATGCCAATAAGCTTAAACTAAGATAAAATGCACCAGTTCTTTGAAAGATACAATGACCAAAATTGAAACAAGAATAAAAAGACTTAACAACAATCCTATATCAACTCATTAAATCATATCTGCAATGAAAGCCTTCCTACAAAGAGAATTCAAGACAGGTTTTTCTTTGTCAGTTAAAATCTATTCGATGAGGGCAAAAGTAATTGCAGTTTTTGAATTGGAATTTGCCATTTGATATTGGAATACATTCTTAAATAAATGTGGTTATGTTATACATCATTTTAATGGGCATTTCTCGCTTTTTTTTTTGGCTAATGACTTATTTCTTGCTATTATTTTATGTTTATTTTATAATATGGAAATAATGTTGGAAACAAACCAAATTCAAACGAATTTCTTATTCGAGTTCGAAATGGGTCATATAGCAGCAGAGACAACACACAATATCAACAACGCATTTGCCCAGGAACTGCTCATGAAGATACAGTGCAGTGGTGGTTCAAGAAGTTTTGCAAAGGACACGAGAGCCTTGAAGATTAGGAGCATAGCGGCCAGCCATGGGAAGTTGACAACCACCAATCGAGAGCAATCAATGAAGCTAATGCTCTCATAACTACACAAGAAGTTGCCAAAGAACTCAACGTCGACCATTCTATGGTCATTCAGCATTTGAAGCAAATTGGAAAGGTGAAAAAGCTCACTAAGTGGGTGCCTCATGAGCAGAATGAAAATTTTTAAAATCGTCCTTTTTAAGTGTCATCTTTTCTTATTCTGCGCAACAACAACAACCAATTTTTCAATTGGATTGTGACGTGCAACAAAAAGTGGACTTTATACGATAAGCGGGGATGACCAGCTTGGTGGTTGGAATGAGAAGAAGCTCCAAAGCACTTCCCAAAGCTAAACTTGTACCAGAAAAGGTCATGGTCACTGTTTGGTGGTCTGCTGCTGCTCTGATCCACTATGGCTTTCTGAATCCCAGTGAAACCATTACCTCTGTGAAGTATGCTCAGTAAATCGATGAGATGCAACAAAAACTGCAGTGCCTGCAGCCAGAATTCGTCAACAGAAAAAGCCTAATTCTCCTCAACAACGCCCAACTGAGCGTCACACAACAAACACTTCAAAGGTTGAACAAATTGGACTACAAAATTTTTTCTCATCCTCCATATTCACCTGACCGCTTGCCAATTGTAAACCACTTTTTCAAGCATCTTGACAACTTTTTGCAGGGAAAATGCTTCCACAACTAGCAGAATGCAGAAAATACTTTCCAAGAGTTCATTGTATCCCGAAGCATCATATTTATGCTACAGGAAAAAATTTGTTTCCCGTTGGTACAAATGCATTGATTGTAATGGTTTCTTTTTTGATTAATAAAGATGTGTTTGAGCCTAGTTATAATGACTTAAAATTCTCGGCCTGAAACTGCAATTGCTTTTGAACCAACCAACCTAATATTAAACAGTAAAAAAGTAATACGTACAGCCTTCCATAAAATTTCAGCATACAGGAAAGTAGAGCAACACTCCTCAACCCATTGCATGGATCAAATTTAAATTAATATTAAACCACACAAAAAGTACTTCCTTCAAAAAAAGAAAATTATATAGATATATCCATCACAATCATAGAAGCAAAATTCTTAACAACATATTAGCAAATCGAATGCAACTGTATACCACAAGCTTACAGTATCATCACTAAGTAGGATTAAACCAAGGGAGCTAAAGTTGGTTATGAAGTTGCTCTCTATGATTACTCTCATTCTTGTACTAAAGATCTTAGCAAAATATTATGGAGAAAAATGAAATAAAAAGTATATACTTTTGCAAGCATAGTGTAAAATTGTGTTTATACAAAGACAATGTAATTATTATGTAGAAACATTAAGGAATCTTTAAAAAAATCAACTAAAAGCAATTTTAAATTTAGAACAGTTGTCTTATACATGGTCAACATAAACAGAGAATTGTATTTTTATATACTGGCAACATTAAGTTTCAAAATAAACTTTAAAAATTAGTGCTTTTACAATAACATTAATATATACAAAATATTTTGTGATAAAATTGAGAAACTGTTAGAAGACCTCTACTTCAAACAAAACAGAAACAAAAAAATGAAAGAGGAGAATTTTTTTTTTTTTTTTGGAGATGGATATTCTCCCTGTTGCCCAGGCTGGAGTGCAATGGCCCAATCTCGGCTCACTGCAACCTCCGCCTCCTTGGTTCAAGAGATTCTCCTGCCTCAGCCTCCCAAGTAGCTGGGATTACAGGCATATGCCACCAAGCCCGGCTGATTTTTTGTATCTTTAGTAGAGATGGGGTGATTTCACCATGTTGGCCGGGCTGGTCTCAAACTCCTGACCTTGTGATCCTCTCGCCTCAGCCTCCCAAAGTGCTGGGATTACAGGCATGAAACACTGCACCTGGCCAAGAGGAGAAAAATTTTATCGACATAGTATAGAAGGCCAAAATACGAAGTGCACCTCTGTTATTGATTGAAAAACTCAAAAGTGTTAACATAGCAACATTACAAAAATAGATCAGTAAATTAAAAAAAAATCCCAGTCAAATTTTGAGCAGATTTCTTTCCTATGTAATATCAAAAAAAATCTAAAATTTATAAGAGAATGCAGGAGACCCAAAATAGCTAAACATATTTTTAAAATGAAAAGAAAAACTTATAACTTAGTTCCTAAATTCAAATTTCAGTTTGACTATACTATCATGGCTCTGTGTTATTCTTGTAAAAATAGATTTTTAGCTTAATGAAACAGAGTAAATAATTAAAGAAAATAACCTAATACAGGTTGACTATTACTTATCCAAAGCGCTTGGAACCAAAAGTCCTTCAGATTTCAATTTTTTACAGATTTGGTTAAATTTGCATTATATTTACCCAGTAGAGCATCCCTAGTCTGAAAATCAAAAATCTGAAATGCTCCAATAAACATTTCCTTTGAGCATCACATCAGAGCTCAAAAAGTTTCAGGTACTGGAGCATTCTGAATTTCAAATTTTTGAAATGGGGACACTCTAGCTGTATATATGTCCTACCAATACCTGAAAAGTGTTAAATATTTTTTTTCCTCTAACAACTTGAAATTCATATTAAAAAATATTGATCCCTGTTTGAAATAATATGTAGAGATTAATTTTGAATAGGTCACAGATCTGTATTTTAAAGCTGAAGTGATAAAACTTCTAGCAGAAAACATACAACATATTCATGATCTTAGAATGGGCAAAAATTTCATAGACAGGACATATAAAACAACTATAGTAGAAAAAAAGGATAAATTGAATGCCATCAGTATTAACATTTTCTTCTCTAAATAAGACAGCTTTACGGAAAAGAAAAACAAGTTATAGGCTGGAAAGATAGATTTCCTTCATCTATAGCTGAGAAAGTGTAAAACCTTTATAAAATAAACTTGATGTTCAAGACTAAGATGAATAAAAAACTAAAAATGGACTAAAAGTTGATTGGGCATTTTATAGAAGAAAATAAAAATGACATATAAGCAGCTGGAAAAATTCTAAAATTATTAATCATAGGGAAGAGCAAATTAATACAATTAGATATAACTACACATGCTTTAATATGAGAAATAGCAAAGTTGGGAAAGATACAAAGCAACCAGAACACTCATGCATTGATGGTGGATATGAAATACTACAGTCAATTTGGAAAATGATTTGGCAGCTTCTTATTCAGTTAAACATGCACTTACTATTGACATAACAGTTTTACTCTTAATTACTTCCTGAAGAGAAATAAGATTTCCCTGTGTAAAGACATATACCTGAATGTTCACAGCAGCTTTACTCTTCAGCTAACAATTGAAAATAATCTAAATTTATGTAAATAGGAGAATGGATAGAAAAATTGCATTACATTCTTACAAAAGGCTAATATTTACAATAAAATGGAAGGTACTATTGATACACACGGAAACATGAATGCATCTCAATAGCATGCTAAGGGAACAAATCTAGACAGAAAAGGCCACATGTTGTATGATTCAATTAAATAGAATGATTCTGAATACTACTCAGCCCACTTAAGTAAAATCACAGTTTTCTTGCAATCAAATAGACATGAAGTTGTAGTTCAACAAAAAATTATAAAACATTTACTTTAAAATGGCGATTAAGCTTCTTAAAAACGTGTATATTTTTATGCTTGTATAAACATATGCATATATTTAGTGGAAAATTAGGTATCGTGTGATAACACTTTAAAAAGAAATTGTTAAGGGAAAAAGTAGAAAAAAGCAGGGTGGAGTAATTGTCTTTTCATTTGAAGACCAAAATGAGTTGTTCCTGGGATGACTACATATTTAGCAACAATAATCATTTGTTGTGGGGTACTATCCTATACACATTGTTTAACTGCCTCTATGACCTCTGCCGACTAGATTTCAGTAGCACCCCCATCCCAAGTTATGACAACCAAACATCTCTTCAGACATTTCCAAATCTCCTCTGAAAGGAATCATTACCCTTGGTTGACAACCACTGGTTTAGAATGCTTCCCATACTATCTAAGCAGAATTAAGAAAATGTATGTACACAAGACTAGGAGAAGAAATCCATGAGCTTTTATTCTCAGTGCCACATTTGGTTTAACTGAAAGGGGGTTGTATATTTCCAGGTCCATTTCAATTTTATAACCCAAATTTAATAATTATGCAATGCTTCCAGCTGCAGTTTATATTGTCCAATATTTGTCTAAGTGTTTGAATCCTGGTATTGATTTGTGAGGCCTTATTATTTCTCATGAAATTATGCCTTTCCATTTCAGCTGCTCACGAATTTGTCTCTGGTTTTGTTTTTACTGGAAAGCACTATAGCACATATTTTTTTTTTCTTGGGGTACTAGCAATCAATCACCCTTGTTTATAAATTTCAGTAAATAAATAGCAATGGCATTTTCTCAAGTGTTTATGGAAAGAGATACCATGTGCTTTCATAAAGGAAGGGCTAAATTTTATGTACTGCAGCAGTATACTGCAAAATATTATGCATCTATAAAATTATTTTCTGTAGGTAAATCTATATTAAATAAATAAAACAAGATGGTCAGTTTTACATATTTCTTTAAAATCACACTGCATTAGTCCATTCTCACATTGCTATAGGAAAATACCTGAGACTGGGTAATTTACAGAGAAGAAGTTTAATTGACTCACAGTTCTGCATGTCTCAGGAGGTCTCAGGAAACTTACAATCATGGCAGAAGTCACCTCTTCACAGGGTGGCAGAAGGAAAAACGAATGCCAGCAGGGGAAATACCAGACGCTTATAAAACCATCAGATCTCATGAGAACTCACTCACTATCACAAGAATAGCATGAGGGAAACAGTCCCCATGGTTCAATTACCTACCACCAGGTCCTTCCCATAACATGTGAGGATTCCAGGGGTTACAATTCAAGATGAGATTTGGGTGGGGACACAGAGCCAAACCATATCACATACCGCCAACAATCCCTTGAAAAGAGTGAATTAACACGACAAAGTCAATACTGTATAATGTTACGATCCACAGGAAATTAAAATTTAAATTATGCAATCCAACTGAGAGAGGTATTCACAATAATAACCATCATACTTTATAACAGAAATTCTCAACTGAGAAAGTAGGCATATGAAAATCATATAGAGACACATTTCTATTTCGTGTGGTTCTTCTAGAGCACGTATTTGAAAACCACTGCTTTATGGGAGGAAAATACTACTGTCTAAATACTTAAGGTTAAATGATTATTTTATTTGCTTTTACAAATTGTTTAATTCAATAAGCTATTATACCATTTTATAATAAGTCAGATTCATTTATTTTAATATGTATTTAAATCAGAGTTTATGGATTGGATTGGAAAAAGTGTTTGCTGAGTAGGAGAATATGTCTTAGTTCTATTAGTGTAACTAGCTAGATAAACTTTGAAAGTGCAGAAAGAATTCTAGGATTTATAAAAAACTCTAGGATTTTTATAAATTCTATAAATCCTAGAATTTTATAAATTCTAGGATTTATAAAAAATATCTTGTATATTGGACAAATTTGTATTTTTACAGAAGAACAAAAAGGGAATGGGAAATTACAATGGGTATAATGGCACAAACAATAATTTATTGAAAAATTATTTAATTTAGCAGGTATACATATTACAAAGCAGTATTTCTGAGACATTAATGATAAAGCAGTGTCTTTATCATTAAAGGACTGGGAAAAAAAATAAATGTATTAAAAAATGTATAACTCAGGTTAACTCTTCCTGAGTAGGAAACTATCACACTTTGGGATTGTCTATTTTAATACAACAATGTTAAAATCTCCTTTCATTATTTGTGTTTACTGCTTGTATATTAGGCAGGTTAAGGTTATCTGTCCTTCCTTCCTTCCCTCCTTCCCTCCTTTCATTCCTTCTTTCCTTCTTTCTTTCTTTCCTTCCTTCCTTCCTTCTTTCCTTTTCTTTCCCATTCTTTCCCTTTCTTCCTCCCCTCCCCTCCCCTCCCCTCTCCTCTCCTTTCTTCCTTTTTGAGATGGAGTTTTGCTCTTTTTGCCCAGGCTGGAGTGACAGGGTGCGATCTCAGCTCACTGCAACCTCTGCCTCCCAGGTTCAAGCAATTCTCCTGCTTCAGCCTCCCAAGTAGCTGGGATTACAGGTGCCTGCCACCACGCCCGGCTAATTTTTTGTAATTTTAGCAGAGACGGGGTTTCACCATGTTGGCCAGGATGGTCTCGATCTCCTGACGTCGTGATCTGCCCACCTCGGCCTCCCAAAGTGCTGGGATTACAGGCGTGAGCCACCGCGCCCGTCCTGTATGTCCTTTCTTAGAAAAAAAAAAAAAAAAAAAAAAAAATTAGTGCAATTCTTTATGTTGGTAGAATTCCTTTTAAAAGTTTAGTCTTTTATAAAACCGAAAAATCTAAGAACTATTTATTTTAAAAATTTTGTTGAAAATAAATACCATTTTCTGTTGGAAGTTACCTCCTCATTTCAAGATACTTATTTTTAAAAAGCACTTTTTTTGAAAGAAATTTGCTTTGTAGTCAGTCTTATTGAGATTCACTATTCTTTAAGGTGAGGGACAATAACCCTTAAAAGTACTTAAAGACTAAAAAGATGCAATAATGTTAATAAAGAAAAGAAATCTAAGATATTATAAATTGTTATAGGGATGATCACATTTCTGGATGTCATTCTTAGCAGGCTTCTGGAGTCATTACTATTTCTTTTGAAAATGTAAAAAAAGGGAATTAGTATTATAGTCCTTTATTAGGCCATAAAATGGTGAATTTGGATAAGATAAAATTCATAATATGTATCATGGTTTCAGTTGTCTCAGATAATTGTTCTGAATGCATTTAACTATATATCACCATCTTCCTATGGCAGTTTGCATAATGTGCTAACATTTTTTAAAAGGCTAACACTATGGTTAATTTTAGAATAATTTAACCTAGGTGTTGAGTAGGTCTTTGGTATTTATTTGGTATATTGGATAATAAAAGGAATTTAATATGACTAACATTGGACTTAAATTTGCAGATTTCAATCGGAATAAAGGAAAATCTGTATTTTCTTCAATTTTATTTATTTATTTATTTTTGGATATGCTACTTTTCTATCATAGACGTAGTAAATCACCATGTTAAGAAATCATGCTATGGTATCACACTCTTTTGATTTGAATTCTGTCTCAAAATTTATTAGCAGAGCGAACTTGAGCATATTTTGATTTCTTTTGATCTTTATTTTTATCTCTAGAATAAAGATTATCACAATAGTTACTGCATAGAAATTTGTGATGGTAATCAATATAAAATACTAAGCATATTGTCTGGCTGATACTAACTGTCTAATATATACGTAATATTATTATTACAATCATATTTTAAAGATAGCTGGTGTTTAGGAAAACTGCATACAATTACAACATAGAATTTTCAAAAATATTTTATGAAGATTATTTTCAGAAGATAACTTAGCAGTCTTCTAGTCTAGTCATTTAAAGGTTGAGAGAATTAAGGTTTCCATAAGTTACATAACATACTTAAGGTCGTGCAAAAGCAGAAGGAGAGCCACAGTTTTCTTTACCAGGTAAAGGTCTATGTTATTAAAACTAGAAAGGAAGCACCTGTGTTTTGTGTGCTCGTGAGAAGGAAACTTACATCCCATGCCCTTGTGATTCACACATTCACTACCTATTGCCTTGAGACAACTAGGACTAATAATGTCATTCCCTCTAACACTGTGTATAACAGTAGAAGAGGAAGTCGGTAGTCGGTTATGCATGCAGACCTTTACATCCTCTTTTTTTTTTTTTTTTTTTTTTGGTCATCATATCTCATTCAATTCCAATCACTGAAATTCTTCCATATACTCTCTGGAATTTATAATAAATACATCACCATCATCATTCTTTATGTATTCAAACTCTTTGAATATTGTTATCCCTTCTTACTCAGAAACTCATCTCTCTCCTAAGGATACGGTTTTCCCCATAGCTCTCTCAAATAGTAATTAGTTTTGCTCTCATCCTGCTTGAGCAACAAGATCTGGAGGTGACCTCTCCACTCATTTGTGTTTTGTGACTAATTTTCTTCCCTTTACATTGCCACTTAGAATTTCAATGACTAAGATTTACCATCCCTCATGATAGCATCATGTTAACGAAATCGCAACAATTTTTATAGTCATTCCACGATATATTTTTTAACTTTCCTATTTCCTTTTCACATAATGTTGACTCTAGCCAAAGAAAAACTTATATGCTAACTTTTAGCTTCTGAGCTCTTGCAAATACTCTTTTTATTTTTAGTTTTTGTGGATACATAGTAGATGTATATATTTTTATGGTACATGAGATGTTTTGATGCAGGCATGCAATGTGAAATAAACACATCATGAAGAATGGGGTATCCATATTTTCAAGCATTTGTCCTTTGTGTTATAAACAATCCAGTTACACCCTTTAAGTTATTTAAAACTGGACAGTTAAGTTATTATTGACTATAGTCACCCCATTGTACTATAATATAGTATATCTTATTCATTCTTTCTTTTTTTATCCATTAACCATCCCCACTTCCCCTCCAGCCACCCATTACCCTTCCCAGACTCAAGTAACCATTCTTCTACTTTGTGTCCATGAATTCAGTCGGTTTCATTTTTAGATCCCACAAATAAATGAGAACATGCAATGTTTGTCTTTCTGTGCCTGGCTTATATCACTTTACAGAATGATTTCCAGTTCTGTCCATGTTATTGCAAATGACACAACCTCATTCTTTCTCATAGATAAATAGTACTCCATTGTGAATATGTACCACATTTTCTTTATCCATTCATCTCTTGATTATTAAATTGCTTCCAAATCTTAGCTATCATGGACAGTGCTGCATCAAACATGGGAGTGCAGATATCCCTTCGATATATTGATTTGCTTTCTTTTAGATATATACCCTGCAGTGGGATTGCTGGACCACATGGTAGCTCAATTTTTAGTTTTTTGATGAATGTCCAAACTGTTTTCTATAGTGATTGTACTGATTTTCATTTCCACCAACTGCACAAGGGTTCCCTATTCTCCACATCCTCGCTAACATTTGTTATCGACTCTTCTTTGGATAGAAGCCATTTTAACTGGGGTGAGATGATATCTTTTGTAGTTTTAATTTGCATTTCTCTGATCATCAGTAATGTTGAGCACCTTTTCATATTCCTGTTTATTATTTGCATGTATTATTTTGAGAAATGCCTATTCAAATTTTTTACCAATTTTTTATCAGATTATTAGATTTTTTTTCTGTAGAGTTATTTGAGCTCCTGATATGTTCTGGTTATTAATCCTTTGTCAGATGGGTAGTTACAAATAAATATTTTCTTCCCCCCTCTTTTTTTTTTTTTTTGAGACGGAGTCTCACCCTGTCACCCAGGCTGGAGTGCAATGGAGCGATCTCGGATAGCAGCAACCTCCGCCTCCCGGGTTCAAGCAATTCTTCTGCCTCAGCCTCCTGAGTAGCTGGGATTACAGGCGCCCACCACCATGGCCAGCTAATTTTTGTATTTTTGTAGAGACGGGGTTTCACCATGTTGGCCAGGCTGGTCTCAAACTCCTGACCTTGTGATCCACCCGGCCTCGTCCTCTTAAAGTGCTGGGATTACAGGTGTGAGCCACTGCGCCCAGCCTTTTCCCATTCTTAGAGTTGTCTCCTCACTTTGTTGATTGTATCTTTTGCTGTTCAGAAGCTTTTTAAGTTGATGTGATCCCGTTTCTCCATTTTTGTGTTGGTTGCCTGTGCTTTTGGGGTATTACTCAAGAAACTTTTACCCAGACCAATGTCCTAGAGATTTTCCCTAATGTTTTCTTGTAGTAGTTTCATAGTTTGAAGTCTTAGATTTAAGCCTTTTATTGATTTTGATTTTACTTCTGCATACGGGAGAGAGAGTTATCTAGTTTCATTGTTTTGCATGTGGATATCCAGTTTTCCCAGCACCATTTATTGAAGGAACTCTCTTTTCCCCAGTGTATGTTCCTGACACCTTTGTTGTAAATGAGTTCCCTGTAGATATGCGGATTTGTTTATGTGTTTATTCTGTCTCATTTGTCTATGTGTCTGTTTTTATGCCAGTACTATGCTGTTTTGATTACTATTGTTCTGCAGTATAATTGGAAGTTGGATAATGTGATTCCTAGAGTTTTATTGTTTTTCCTTAGGACAGCTTTAGCTATTCTAGGTGTTTTATGGTTCTATATAAATTTTAGTATTTTTTATATTCCTGTGAAGAATATTATTGATATATTAATGCATTGAATCTGTAGATTGCCTTGGTAGTATAAAAATTTTAATAATATTTATTCTTCCAATCCATGAATGTGGAATGTTTTTTCATTTTTTTTGGTGTCCTCTTCAATGTTTTAAATTACTGTTTTATAGCTTTTATTATAGAGATCTTTCACTATTTGGTGTCCTCTTCAATGTTTTAAATTACTGTTTTATAGTTTTTATTATAGAGATCTTTCACTATTTTGATTAATTCCTGGGAATTTAACTTTATGTGTGGCTATTGTAAATGGGATTATTTAGTTATTTTTCAGATTGTTCACTGTTGTCATATAGAAATGCTACAGATTTTTGTATGTTGATTCTGTATTCCACAACTTTACCAAAAATTTATTTACCAGTTCTAATAGTTTTTTTGTGAAATATTTATGTTTTTCTAAATAGGAGGTCATATTATCTGCAAAGAAAGATACTTAGACTTCTTCTTTTTCAATTTTTTTTTTTTTTTTTTTTTTTTTGAGATGGAATCTTGCTCTGTTATCCAGTCTGGAGTACAGTGGTGCGATCTTGGCTCACTGCAACCTCCACCTCCTGGATTCAAGCGATTCTCCTGCCTCAGCCTTCCAAGTAGCTGGGATTATAGGCGTGTGCCACCATGCCTGGCTAATTTTTGTATTTTTAGTAGAATTTTTGGTAGAGATGGGGTTTCATAATGTTGACCAGGCTGGTATCAAACTCCTGGCCTCAGGTGATCCACCCACCTTGGCCTCCCAAAGTGCTGGGATTACAGGTGTGAGCCACCGCTTCCTGCCTTCTTTTTCAGTTTGGATGCCCTTTATATCTTTCTCTTGTCCGATTGCTCTAGCTAGAAATTCCAGTACTATATTGAGTAACAGTGGTGACAGTGGGCATGCTTGTTGTGCTCCAGCTTTTAGAGGAGAGGCTTTCAATTTTTCTCCATTTAGTAGGATACCAGCTATGGGTCTCTCATATATTGCTTTTACTATGCTAAGGTACATTCCTTCTATCCCCAGGTTTTTTTTTAGGATTTGTATTATGAAGGTATGTTGAATTTTATCAAATGTTTTTAAATCATCAGTTGAAATAATCAAATGTTTTTGTCCTTCACTCTGTTGATATAATGTATCACATTGATTGATTTGCATATGTTGAACAATCCTTGCATTGCAGGGATAAATTCTACTTTGTCATGATAAATGATCTTTCTAATGTATTATTGTATTTAGTTTGCTAGTATTTTGTTGATAAATTTGCATCAATATTCATCAGCAATATTGGCCTGAAGTTTTCTCTTTTTGATGTATCTTTGTTTTGGTACCACAGTAATACTGGCCTTTTAGAATGAGTTTGGAAGTAATCCTTCCACCTCTAATTTTCAGAATAGTTTGATTAGTATTGGTGCAAGTTCTTTAAATATTTGAATTAGGTCATCAGGTCCCAGGATTTTCTTTACTGTCAGATTTTTTATTACAGTTTTGATCTTGTTACTTGTTATTTGTCTGTTCCGGTTTTGGATTTCTTCCTTGTTCAATCTTGATAAGTTGTGCTTATCTAAATGTTTGTTCATTTCTTCTAGATGTTCCAATTTATTGGCATATAGTTGTTCATAGTAGCCACAAATGATCCTTTGCATTTCTGCAGTATCAGTTGTAATGTCTTCTTATTAATTTCTAATTTTATTTATTAGGATCTGCTATCTTTTTTTCTTCATTAGTCTGGCTAAAGATTTGTAAATTTTCTTTAACTTTTCAAAGTACGTCATCCCACTCTCTCCTGGCCTGTATGTTTTCCATGGAAAAGTCTGCTGCCAGATGTATTGGAGCTCCATTGTATGTTATTTGTTTCTTTTGTCTTGCTGCTTTTATAATCCTTTCTTTATTCTTGATGTTTGGGAGTTTGACTGTTAAGTGCCTTGAGGTAGTAATCTTCTTTGGAATAAATCTGATTGGTGTTCCATAACCTTATTATACTTGGATATTGATATCTTTCTCTAGGTTTGAAAAGTTCTCTGTTATTATCCCTTTGAATAAACTTTCTACCCCCACCTCTCTCTCTGCTTCCTCTTTAAGGCCAGCAACTCTTCGGTTTGTCCTTTTGAGGCTATTTTCTAAATCCTTTAGATGTGCTTATTGTTTTTTTTTTTCTTTTGTCTCCTCTGTGTATTTTCAAATAACCTGTTTTCAAGCTCACTAATTCTTCTGCTTGATCAATTTTGCAATTAAAGGACTCTGATTCATTATTAAATATGCCTATTAGATTTTTCAGCTTTAGAATTTCTGCTTGATTCTCTTTAATTATTTCAATGTCATTGTTAAATTTATCTGATAGAATTCTGAATTCCTTCTCTGTGTTATCTTGAATTTTTCGAGTTTTCTCAACACAGTTATTTTGAATTATCTGAAAGGACACATTATCTCTGTTTCTCCAGGGTTGGTCTCTAGTTCCTTAGTTCATTTGGCGAGCTCATTTTTTTCTGAATGACATTGATGCTAGTAGATGTTCTTTGGTGTCTGGGCATTGAAGAGTTAGGTGTTTATTGTAGCCTTCATTTTCTGGGCTTATTTGCAGTCATCTTTCTTGGGAAGGTTTTCAAGATATTTGAAAGTACTTGGGTGTTGTGATCCAAGCTGTATTTTCTTGGGGGTGGGGGCAGATACATTTTATAACCAAAAATTTCATCAGGTCTCCATTCAATTATTCATTTCATATATCTTATCTACCTGCTTTCACAGAGAGGAAGAGCACAAAATATAATATGGTCAATACTGAACTGATCAGGGTAATGGTGGATAGAAACAAATATACAATACAAGGAAAATCTTCCTAGAGGCTTCACCAGAGTCTGGAAATGGGTTTATTTGTTCTCTTGATAAAAAAGGAAAGGTATACATTTACTCTAGACAAACTAGGAATTTGAGTAAATCAGATAGTATTGTATATTTAGGAAACCATCACAAATACATATCAAAATGGTTCAAATTGATTAAATTGATGAAAGAATGTGGAGATATATCTAGAGAAATAGGACAGGGTTGACCTAAAAACAGTCTTATACAACATGAGTATGAGCTTGGTTTTTATAATGAAACATGTTGATTTATGTAAAAAAACTTGATTCAGGATTATATGAATTTTAGCAACTTTACTCTGAGAAAAATGTGTAAGATGAGCAGAATAAGGCTGATGATACACAAAATGAGTCAAAAGGGATTATAATAATCCAGGTGGGAAAGTATAGGGTCATAACATTTACAATATTGAAAGAAGAAGTTATATGTAGAAAATGCAAAAGAGGTAGGACAGCCTTGATGTGTGGTAACATTAAATGATGGTCATGAAGAAGAGGATAATTTGGGGAGCTTCTATGGTGTCATTCACTATGATGACAAAGGAAGAGCAAAATATTTTCATTAGAGAAGAAAGTAAAATTACTGAGTGGGAATGAATGAGGAAAAAAAGAATGTCAGTAAAAGTGGACTACTATTTGAGGAAGCCTGACTTTGAAGAAAGAATCAATAACACACATTCAGCAAATAATTTTCCAGTGCCAGTTACTGTTCTAGGATCTGAGGATATTGTGATTAAAAAACAAAAAGAAATAGGGAGCTTGGGCAACAGCTGGAAAGACATATTTGCTTCAGAGGGTGGATTCTTTTATTTTTCTTAAGTTACAAGAAACATAACATAATATTAAGCTTCAGAGAGGAAGAGAGGAAAAAAAGAAAAATATAGGAGAAATAAGATAATAAAAAATATTAAGGCCCTTGGTCTGGAGGTCATGTATACAAAGAAAGGGATCAAAAACACAACTGGATGCATTGTCTTTAAAATACAAGAGGGGTAGATACTGATTATGTCATATTGCATGCCATTTTTACGTATATTAGGATGAGATGCCCATGCGATGAATTCCCGAAGACCTCATTTTATTCTCATTAAAATAGAAAGGTCCAGTGCTGAGAGAGGTGAGGGGTGAGGCTTGATTTCGTTCAGCTCTAAGTGTAATGAATCTAAACTACAACATTTCTGCTTAACATTCTAGAGGAAGTATCTGAGTCTGTGTGCTGGGTAGAAGTTATGGAGGTATTCACAAAGAGAGAGGGGTATTTTTAACTGGGATATAGAGAAGTAAGAGCATGTTTATGTCATGGAGCTGCATTTTGCCAAGATTAAATGTTTATCCATTGATTGAATGTGTGCTTTAAAGATTGGTAAAATGGCGTAAATGAAGGAGCACATTCTAGAACTAGAGCTGTTAGGTCATGAATTCAAGAGGCAACTACAAGAAGTTAGACAAACGAGACCACCTTTGTATGACTGGAATGTTTAGAACACGTTGGGTACCAAAAGAGAATATCATTAATGTCAGCCTGGAGTTAGACTGTAAAGTTCCTTTGCTGAAGGCTCTCCTGGAAATACTGCAGTCCCTGAATTTCTATAGAACTTTAGATATTTTTTCTGTGACCCTTGACAGTTTCTAATATATATTTTAATTATGTGTGTTAATTTCCTAAACACAGGGATATACATTAATTAAAAAACTAAATTGATATTGTGATAGATTCACAGCTCTTTTAATATTTGTGTAAGACGTATAAAAATCATTTTTATTTCACAATCTGTATTGCAACATAGTTTATAAATTAGGCTTTATTTTAAGAAGTGAAGGTTTATAAGGGCAAAGCAATTTTCCATTTTGCAGAAGTGTGAAATATGCCAAGAAGGAATGCACAATACCTTCTTCCATGGGGAATATATTTTCTATATTTTATCTTTCTTATGGGAAGTATTTAAAAATAGCAACTTGCAAAGTTTGAATTAAAGTAACATATCATCTTCTCAGGATTACCCCTTTAAACCAATAATCTCAGGAAACATCTGAACAAATACTGTAATCTGTAATCCTAAGTAGTATTTAATTCATTGACATAAGTCATTATAATTTCTTCTCTTTTTTCCTCTATATCATTGCATCAGTTTTCCTTGCTTTCTTTTCCGAAATTATTTGTTGTGATATATTATTTATATAAACATTCCCAGAATGTATATGTAAATTTTTAAGACTATAATTGTCTTTCCATTCATATTGGTATTTTACTTATTTTCATTAAATTTATTTATATGTTTTCTATAAAACAATTACACATATTTAGTTACATTTGTTCTTGGTACTTTATTTTTGTTACCATTATAAATGGAGTTTTAAAGCACATATTTCCTAGCTGGTTGTTACAAGTACATAGCAATAAACAGATATTTATATACTTTTTTCAGAAATACTACCAAATTTTCTTCTAAATTGTAATAAGTTTCCAGTTTCTATTAACACTCTTAAATCATCTAGAAGTGATGATGCTTCTGTTTTCCCTGCATTTTATACTTTTTATTTCTTTTCTTGAGTTACTACAATATATGGTGACTTCCATAGAAGTAAAAGTCATAAACACCCTTACTTTCCTCTTCATATTAAAAAGTATGTTTCTACCATCTATTCATTAAGTTTCCCTCTTTTAGAATAAAAAAGCACCTATTTTGTCTGGAATTATAAGTTCCTTGTTTATTTTGTTTTTAAATTATAAATGAGTTAATTTTTAATCAAATTTATTGATGGGGCATCTATTGAGATGATCATATAATTTTCATCCTTCAATAAATTAATATAATGAACAGAAATTATTTAACTTCTAATGTAAAAATCATTATTTTATTCCTTGTATAAACACCAATTCAGCTTTTTTGGATGTTTGTTTCTTTCTTGGAGATTTTTAATTATATAATTGTCTTCATCTATTTTCACCGTATTTTTAAACTAATAGCATTTTAGCAAAAAATATGGTCAATTTGAGCCCAATATGTTTAAATTTGTTGAAGTTAGCTTTTGCTAGTAAGTACCTAATTTTTATATATATTTTCAATTATTGGGTGCAGTTATTTATGTGTTCATTTGTTCAAAGCTGTTATTTCTGCTGTTCAAATCATGTACATCCTTATTGATTTTGATCTACTGGTTTAATTAATTAATTATCCAGTGAAATGTGCTGAAATATCCAACAATAATGGTGCTTTGTCAGTTTCTCTCTCTCTTTTTTTTTAATCTCATATATGTTGAGGTTTCAGTAAGTGCGTACTAATGTAGATTTTCATACTCCCTGGTGAATTAATTCTGTAATCAGTATAGAGCAAATCTGGTAATTTCTAGAAGTGCTATTGACTACAAGCATTTTATCTATTTTGTCTAATTCTTGTAGATACATGATCTTTCTATGGGTATGTTACTGTTATACTATTTTCCATTCATTGTTTTTCCAGTCTTCCATAACTTTAACTTTTGAGCCTGCTCCAATTTAGAGAATACAGGTGGAAGGTCTTAAAATAAATGCAAGGTTCCTGTTGGTCTCATGACATGCAGGTGCCCTGGGTGGTGACTGGTAAGTGTGGGAGGGAGTGTTGACCAGGTGCAATGCAGAGCCCCAGGTGGGGGAAACTTGCTGAATTAGAAGAGGGGAGAGATACGGAGTTTCTAACTGTTGCATTTTTGAGCTTCACAAATGATTAGGGATTACTAGGCAAAGTGGAAGTGTGCACAAGCTAAACCTACAGATGAGGATGCTGCATTTATTAAAGAATGGTGGTTTGGATTAAAATAAGATAATTGAATAAACACAGATACCCACAAACTGTTGAAGGACTTTCTGATATATCCACAATAAAAGCATTGGTTTCAATTTGGACAATGACTCATTGCCTGTAAACTCTGGTTAGTTGAGGCTGATGTCCTTGGGTCTCACATCACTTTGCAGATGAGTCTGTGCAGCTTCAAAATACAAAGCCAGAGTTTGAGACACAGCAGACACTCTCCCCAGCTCCTCCTGTCTGCCCTGTTGTGAAGTTGAAAAGCTTCTGCTTTTTATGACATTATTCCTGTTCTCATTCAGTCCTTCAGTTTATTTCAGAGCAGTATTCAACTATTTCAATAGAAGTGTTTGTGTATTTTTGTTTTATTTCTTTTGCTTATCTCTGACTCCTCAACCAGTTAGAGAGATATTTATTTCCTGGAAGAGATTACAGAGTCCAAGTTCACTGACACTGCTTAGCAAAGACAAGCTGCCCTCAAGGAGATAATACCCTAACAATTGTAAAACAGAAGCTGTTTCTTTTGCCTGGTTATGCAACACTATCTTATGTTTCAAACAGAAGAACCTTGGATGCCCTTGATTAGTACATGATTAGTTAGTTTATCTTCAGTACTGTTAAAGCAGTTGCTTATTACCTGGGCAACAGAAACTGTAAAGACTTACTCCACGTATTTAATCTTATATCACAGCGCATGTCACCTCTTTGTCAGAGAGACTGAAAATGAAATGCTATGAGAAATTGTTATGGATTAACTTGTGTCCCCCTAAAATGCATAGATTGAAGTCCTAACTTCCAATGTAAGTATGTTTGGAGATAGGCCTTTTAAAGAGGTAGTTAAGATTAAATGAGCTCATCAGATGTTACTCTAATCCACTATGCCTGGTGTCCTGCTAGGAAGGAAAAAATAGAGGAAAGGCCATCTGAGAACCTAAGAGAGAGGCCACAGAAAAAAAACAAACATGGAGACACATTGATCTTGGACTTCTAGCCACTAGAACTGTGTGAAAATAAATTTCTGTTGTTTAAGCCACCCAATATGTGAGATTTTGGTATGGCAGTCTTAGCCAATTAATACAAAAACTTAATAATTTTAGAGCACGAGTTAAATAAAATGTACTGCTGTTATAGTCTTTGAGTATCCTTGATGTGCCTTTTAGGAAAAATGAAACTGACAGTTCCATACCATGCTGTGGTCTGCACACATGTGCACTGTTTTGATATTGCTCTTCCTCTACAAATGAATAAGAAGCCTACCTGAAATCATGCTGCTTTGTCTTTAATACTAGACTGGATTTTTGTGGAGATTCCCAATTACTTTTCTGATGTTGATAAGATTAAATGCCACAATGTTTATCTGTATATCCAGAGAGACTAAGAACTGAAGCTATGAGTGTAGCCAGTCAACAGTACATAATTATTGAAAGCCTAAGTCTTCTTAGCCTTATTCATGATCAGTGAAGCAAAGAAGGAGAAAGTGGATATTATTGGCCTAACTTTAGAATACGCTTCTGGTGGAGAAACAAAGACTCTTCTAACAAAAGAAGTACATATTGATGCAGGAAGTACAAAGCAGTTCAACCAAAAGGGTTTTTTTTTGGGGGGGGGACGGTGTTTATTTTTGGTACCTATCACCTTCTCTAGGGATTTCCACTGTGGCTCCATTTATCTTGCTGCTGTGTTCTAGCTTTATTGAGAGATTTCTTCACACCATTTCATTATACTCCAATGTCACTCATGACCTCAGATTGCTCAGCTTGAGATTTTCCTTTCCTTAATTCTCCTTGACACCTAGTAATATTGCTTAATGGTTTTGGAAGTCTCATCTTGCCCTATGGAGCAACCAGTTATGTCTGTCAGAACTGAAAGTACCCACATAGCATTTTGCCTGTTAGTTCATCCTACAGAGAAGTGAGACAGGAGTAATGGCCAACAAAAGAAGTGACATCTCAATATCATCTTAATGGACTTAAGGAGGATTGACTAAGCTTCAAATATTAGCTAAAGCCGCTTTTTATTGGACCTCTGATCCATGGAACCTATTTTATTGGCTGTTTCTTTGATACTTATTGAAACATCAGACAGATATTTTTGCTTTTAATTCTTATACTATTTTTGGCATAAAATACATTCAGAAATATCTGCATCTTCTGGAGAAATAGATTTAAGTGGTATGTGTTATTTGATGGATTATATGAATTTGTTTTAATACATAGCAATAAAATTATGTAAGTATTCAAACAATATTTTCTGATAAGCTATAATTAAGTATTCTAGAAATATAATTAAACTTAACGTTTGTAAGAATTGATTTGACAGCTATTTTTTTTCCTTCTGATCTATGTTCCATTCTTCACTCTCAATTTTGGGAGGATAATCATTGAGGAATCCATCAGCAGGCTCCTTTGACCATCAGTATTTAGTTGGATTACTCAATAGGGATTTCCAGTAAATCATAGGGAGTGCAGTGAACGAGGTTAAGATATTTATTCCCTTGGATTCCTCCTCAAAATGTCATCTTGAGCTACACTCAAAGAGGCCTCCTCAACATAACTCTTACCTTGCATTAACTGTTCCCATCTCTACACCTTTGGACCTAGAGGTAATAACAGTTTTAATGATTATAAGCCTGGGTAATTGTGCTTCTCCTAAACCAACTCAAACTTTTGTAAATGGTCCATTTACTAATAAACCCCCTGAAACTTGCAAAAGTTGAGATACCATCTTTCCCTATTTGAAACTTGACTAGTATAATTGGAAAGGCTATTCTACTTACATTTACTCTGACTTCTGACATATATTTGTTTTATTTCCACTAATATATCCTCTCATTTTCATTGACTATTTTTTGTCCTTCTTCTTTCTTGCCCTGTTGTTTTATAAGTTGAATTCTCATCCTTTTTCGCATTCTATTTATCCTTTTTAATTTTTTGAGGAAGTTAAATACTCTTAACTCAGTCTTCTCTTTATAACCCTAGCGATTTTAACATAAGTATTTAAACAAAAAATAATCAGCATTTTCTCTAGCTTTTTGGATAACAAATGTAACTGAACAATTTAATTCTGTCTCTCCTTCAAAACTTTTATGGCATTGTAGGTCAGCATTCTGTTCCATTATTGTCCCCCACCCATGGAAAACTTGGTATTATTATAATGGTTTCCTATTACCATTCCTTGGGTAGTTCTATCAATACAGTTGCCATTATCAATTTGTTCACTATTTCTATTCACATATAAGATCTCCCATGTAGAATCATTTTTCTTGTGCCCAAAGTATACAATTTTAGACTTTGCTTTAGCAGCATAAACTGTTTTGTTTATGATTGTAAATAGTTATTTCCTTTTTCATCCACAAAACATAGTTTAGCTGTTTACTGAAATTTAGATTGACAAATTCTTTTCCCTCAGTCTGCTAGAAATGTTCTTTTTCTTTATTCTGACCACCATTATTGCAGTTGAGAGATTATTCCCCAGACCTTTTTGTGAATAATCTGCATTTTCTTTATTGCAACTTTTAAAAATCTTTCTTATATTTCTGGTCTTCTGTAGTTCAGCTAAAATATGTATAGCTTTGTTTATTGGTTGGTTGGTTGGTTGATTGGTTGGCTGGATTTCCTATCCTACTTGCTATTTATTGGATTTCCGGGATCTGGCTCTTGGAAGAGAAGGACATTAGCAGAAAAACTTGTGAAATTTGAATAAGTTCTATGCTTTGTTTTGTTTTGTTTGAGATGGGATCTCACTCTGTTGACTAACTTGGAGTACAGTGGCGCGATCTCGGCTCACTGAAACCTCCGCCTCCGGAGTTCAAGTGAATCTTCTGCCTCAGCCTCCGGAGTAGCTGAGACTACAGGCACGTGCCACCATGAACGGCTAATTTTTGTATCATTATTATTATTATTATTATTTTTAGTAGAAACAGAGTTTTACCATATTGGCCAGGCTGGTCTCAAACTCCTGACCTCTTGATCCACCCCCCTCGGCCTCCCAAAGTGCTGGCATTACAGGAGTGAGCCACCGTGCTTGGCCAGTTCTATGCTTTTTAAAATAGTACCATCTCAAAGTTCATTAATTTTGGTAAATGTTCCATACTTTATAAGATGTTAACGTAAGAGAAAGCCAGGTGAAATATATAACTGTACTATTTACACTTCTGTAGAAAGAAAATTATCCCAAAATTAATATAAAAAATATTCTCTTGGAGTTGCCCAAATATAACATATAACAATTATATATCCTATCTATGAAACCATTTATAAACCAAAGTTGTGACAAATGATTAAAAGTGAAATGAATGACATTAATATATGACATAAATGAAACTAAGTAAATGAGAAATTACAATGCCAAAACACAAATATTCAATTTAAAAACAAAATAAATAAATAGGGAAAAATCATTGCATGTGATTATATAAGTAATTTAAGATGAAAAATATCATACATGAGCATAATACGCAAAATGAAATGCTATCATAGATTATTTTTAAATTACAATATATAGAAGGATCTGACAGAAACTACGCAGTAGTAGATGGGGGTAAACAGCATCTCTTTCTCAGTTCTGATAAGTTAGAAAAGATAAAAATTATATAAAGAGAAAATCTAAAACAATCTTCGTGATAATGTTGAATATCTATCTCTATTTGTATTTCATTTATGGTTCAGTCAAATAAAAACACTCCTTGCATTTCCAGTAGAAGAAATTAAAAGACGGAACTGATTGCATAAGTGATAAATGAATTTAGAAGCCAAGCAGTGATTATGACACAACTCAGATTAGAAATAAGAGGCAACTACCACCTGAAGGGTATAAAGGGTCTCAGAGAAAGGTAAAATTGTCTCATTGCTAGTGCTGTGGGATCTGGAGCCACAGAGAGAACGATTGTTTTGTTGAACACTGGAGCCCAGAAGAAGATGACCCATGTTTTGAAAGCTTCATCTAATAGAGAACACGAGAACAGAATAGACCTTAATCTCCTGTTGACTCTTCTAGTTTCTCACCAGTAGTGCTATTTGGGATATTCTGGTCAGAAGAAAGTTGAAAAAAAGAGTATAGCAAATCAATTTTGCAATTAAAAGGTGATAACTGGATTTGAAAGCAAACCTACAATAACACCCATGTTATGTCCACATAAGGGGAAGAAACATTTATGTACTGATATTCTACAGACCAGAAATAGCAGACGTTATGTTTTTAAACACTTATGTATTTTAAACAAAAATAGAGAACACAGGAGAATGAATATAATTGAATTTCTGCTCATATATAGGGAGACTCTTTTCTATTTACAAGGGCAAATGAAGAAAGTGTAAACGATATTTGATATTTTAGGTTTTTATTTTTGCAATTTCAACTTTTGTTTTAGATATGGGGATACATGTGTAGGTTTGTTACATGGGAATACTGCCTGATGCTGAGGTTTGTAGTATGGATCTTGACACCCTGGTACTAAGCATAGTACCCAATAAACAGTTTTTCAACGCATGCCCTCCTCCCTCCATCCCCCCTCTAGTAGTCAGTAGTGTCAGTTGTTCCCATGTTTATATCCATGTGTACTCAGTGTTTAGCTCTCACTTATAAGTGAAAACATGCAGTATTTTGATTTTCTGTTCTGGAACTAATTTGTTTAGGATTATGGCCTCCATGTTGTTGCAAAAGACATGATTTCATTTTTATATGGCTGTGTAGTATTCCATGGTGCATATGTAACAAGTTGTCTTTATTCGACCCACCACTGATGGGCGGCTTAGTTGATTATACGTCTTTGCTATTGTGAATAGCACAGTGATGGACATGACAGTGCATCTGTCTTTTTGGTAAAATAATTCATTTTCCTTTGGATATATACCCAGTAATGCAATTGCTGGGTTGAATGCTAACTCTGTTTTAAGTTCTTTGATAAATGTCCCGACTGTTTTCTACAGTGGCTGGACTAATTTACATTTCCACCATAGTGTACAAGGGTTCCTATTTTTGTGTAGCTTCACCAGTATCTGTTGATGTTTTTACTTTTTCATAATAGTCATTCTGACTAATGTGAGATGGTATCTCATCATGGTTTTGATTTGCATTTCTTTGATGATTAATGAAGCTAATCATTTTTTTCATATTGGGTAAAGGACTCCTATTCATTATGTGCTGCTATGATAACTGGCTGGCCAATATGGAAGACTGAAGCTGGATCCCTGCCTTTCAATATGTACAAGAATTAACTCAAAATGTATCAAAGATTTAAATGTAAGACCCCAAACTATACAAACCCTAGAAGACAACCTAGAAAATACTCTTCTTGACATCGGCCTTGGCAAAGAATTTTTGGCTAAGTTTCCAAAAGCAATTGCAACAACAGCAACAACAAAAATAGAAAATTGGGACCTAATTAAACTAAACAGCATCTACATAGCAAAATAAACTATCAAAAGAGTAAACAGGCAGCCTATGAAATGGGAGAAGATTGCAAACTGTGCATCTGACAAAGGCCTACTAGTTATTATTTATTTATTAAGTACTCTATAGAGAACTAAAATCCACAAGCAAAAACCAAATAATCCCATTAAAAGGAGAGAAAAACATAAGCAGTCAATTCTACAAAGAAGATTTTGGGTTTTCTAATCATGAATAATTGCTGTAGTTTGAAAGTGATAGAATTAAAAGACACACAAACGCTTTGCCTTTTTGAGGAATTTTATATAATTCTTTAAGGGGAACTAGCTAATCTAAAAGTGAACACTGTGGGTGTTCTGATCTCCATGATCATTTTTGGTATTATTGTGTACCCCCTCTGAATTTCTGAAATTTTTTCCTTTAAAGCTTATACTTTCTATTCTCCTTGCAGAGATGTCACAGCACTATGGGATCTGCTTAAATGATACAACTGGAGTTTATGTTCCCCTCTGCCTTCAAAGGCTTTTAGCCCATGATCAGTACGTTGGAGCATCAGAACTCCGTAGTCCTGCCCCAGGTTTCAACAAAGCTGAGGTGTAATTTACTCTTGAGCGTGTCCTTGAACATCAGAGCATAGCTTCCCTCCATTAGACTGTGTATGACTTTGCACATTTGCTTGCCTTCTTCCCCTTCATGTTTTACTCTTTCACCTCACTGGCATCTCCTGAAAGTACTACCTTTGTAAGTCACTTGCACATGAAATCTCGTGATATTTCTCCCTCACCCTTTCCTTTGGCCTCTATTCTCCACATCTGGTCGTCTCATGAATTCTTCAGACTTTGCATGTGGAGAATGCAATCTTAAGGAAGAGAGTATGGTTGGTTTGAAGGTAGAATTGGTGGGGAGGACAGAAACTTTATTATTAATAGGTAGATCTTGCTACCAGCCTTCCCTCAAATGTTTAAAGGGAGAGATAAGTGGAGAAGTTCACTGTTTTAGATATTGTTCAGAGGATGGTGAAAAGTATTGGAGAATCTAAGCAGAGTGGCTTAGCAGAATAGCTTTGGAGTAACAGTTTAGAACTTTTTCTTTTTCCTTTTTTTTCTTGTCAGAAAAGATGATCTAAGTATAACTTAGTGAATGCATGAATGGATGGAAAAAGATAAGGCTAGATTCAAGGATACCATGTATATTAGTCAGAGTTCTCTAGAGGGACAGGACTAATAGGATGGTTGTATATATGAAAGGGAGTTTATTAAGGAGTATTGACTCACAAGATTACAAGGTGAAGTCCCACAATAGGCCATCTGCAAGCTGCGGAGCAAGGAAGCCAGTCCGAGTCCCAAAACTTCAAAAACAGGGAAGCCAACAGTGCAGCCTTCAGTCTGTGGCCGAAGGCTCAAGATCCCTTGGAAAACTACTGGCGTAAGTCCAAGAGTACAAGAGCTGAAGACCTTGTTCAAGAGTCCAGTGTTTGAGGACAGGAAGCATCCAGCACAGGAGAAAGATGAAGGCCAGAAGACAGCCAGTCTCATGGGCCTGCTTTCTTCTAGCCACACTGGCCACTGATTATATGGTAACCATGCAGAGCAGATTGAGGATGGGTCTGCCTCTTCTAGGCCACTAACTCAAATGTTAATGTCCTTTGACAACACCCTCACAGATGCACCCCAAGAAAAACACTTTGCAACCTTCAATCCAATTAAGTTTATCCTCAGTATCAACCATCACACTATGTAAGAGGTTGTTGCTGATATTAAAATGAGAGAAGATAGCAAGCTAATAGGATTAGATATATGGTATATGTAAGAAGGGAACATTTTAAAAAACTGATCCTGAAGATTGTAGTTAGCCAGTTGGACCAATAATTTTATAGAGAGTTAGAAATAGACTCCTTCAGCCGGGCGCGGTGGCTCACGCCTGTAATCCCAGCACTTTGGGAGGCCGAGGCGGGCGGATCACGAGGTCAGGAGATCGAGACCATCCTGGCTAAGACGGTGAAACCCCGTCTCTACTAAAAATACAAAAAATTAGCCGGGCGTGGTAGCGGGCGCCTGTAGTCCCAACTACTCGGGAGGCTGAGGCAGGAGAATGGCGTGAACCCGGGAGGCGGAGCTTGCAGTGAACCGAGATCGCGCCACTGCACTCCAGCCTGGGCGACAGAGCGAGACTCCGTCTCAAAAAAAAAAGAAAAGAAAAAAAGAAATAGACTCCTTCAACAGTTTAAACATGATATTTCTCCCTCACCCTTTCCTTTGGCCTCTATTCTCCACGTCTGGTCATCCTTTTATAAAACCTGTCAAGCTAAAACCTGGAGATAAGCCGAAAGCAAGTTGATCTGATTAGTTACTAGGAAAATAAAATGATGTGTAAGTTAGAAAATTCTCCCTGATGCAAGAATCACACAATAACTATCATCCTATAAAATTTATAATATTGGTATTCAAGTAAACTTCTTATACAAGGAAAGAATATGCTGTTGACATTTTAGGGAATGTATATTAGTGTGTACCTGTAGATGATGGCAAATATTATGATTTAGCAAACTAACTTACATTTTACCGTTGGTAACGAAGACTAAAATGCTTGAAAATTTAGTCATAAAATTGAGGCTAACAGGGGAATGTCATTTTATCTACAGTAGTCTCCCTAACAAGTAATTGCTTTGTGTTGACCAAACAACATTTTTCTCACAGTGCTCCCGCTGTAGTGTCTGTCAAAATCCCATCATAATTCTCTATAATAAACTCTATTTCCTAGAAGCCTATGCATTGGTCAGACAAATAAACAGTGCATGACATTTTTCTTGCAGAATGTTGTCTTGTTCTGAAAGCAATTTTCCTTGTATAATTTCTATTTGAAAATCCATTCATTTGTGACAGCAGTGTAAAGAGAACATTAATTTTAGTACTCTGGGGATTGTTTTCCTTCGTGGCCAGTGCAACATTGCCAATGACAGTGGGGAAATTGTGAACTTGACAGCATACTGGCAGTCTCTCAGGAATAGGGCTATCAGGGAGCCTCAGAAATGGGCTTCATGGGCCGGGCCCAGTGGCTCACGCCTGTAATCCTACCACTTTGGGAGGCCAAGGCGGGAGGATCACCTGAGGTCAGGAGTTTGAGACCAGCCTGACCAACATGGTGAAAGCCTGTCTCTACTAAAAATACAAAAATTTGCTGGGCTTGGTGGTGCATGCTTGTAATCCCAGCTACCCAGGAGGCTGAGATAGGAGAATCGCTGGAACCCAGGAGGCAGTGGCTGCAGTGAGCTGAGATCACGCCACTGCACTCCAGACTGGGTGACAGAGTGAGACTCTGTATTTAAAAAAAAAAGAAAGAAAGAAAAGAAAGAAAGAAGGAAGGAACGAAGGAAAGAAGGAAGGGAAAGAAAGAAAGAAAAGAAAGAGAAAGAAAGAAAGTAAGAAAGAAAGAAAGGACAAGACAAGACAGAAAGGCTTCATGCAACTTTGATGTGCCTAGTTTGAGATCCCATGTATCAAAAACTAAGTGTGTTTTAGAAGGCATACTCCCCTTCAACAGTGAGGATGGCCACTTTTGTAAAGTGAAGTGCCGTCTCTCTGGAGTTATTATTATTTTTTTTTAATTAGAGAGGTGTCCAGTTGGAATTTGGGAACTTATAAAGACTTAAAATGGCAGACACATGTGGAAGTTGCAAATGTCCTAATACTATAAATTGCTCTTCAGCTAGAGGCAATCACTTGAGATATATTTCTGTAGACGTGCATTTTCTAGGAATAAATGATATTGTACTGTGTAATGCAAGATATCTCAAGCTGGCTATGAGTAATACTCACCAGATGTGATTTTAAAGTACTGACTGCTAGGTCCCAAATGGAAGTTTTCCTCTAAGGGATGAAGTTTTTTTTTTTTTTTTTTTTTTGAGACAGAGTCTCACTCTGTCCCCCAGGCTGGAGTGCAGTGACACGATGTCAGCTCACTGCAACCTCCGCCTCCTGGAATCAAGCAATTCTCCTGCCTCGGCTTCCCTAGTAGCTGGGATTACAGGCACCCGCCGCCACGCCAGGCTAATTTTTGCATTTTTAGTAAAGACGGCGTTTCAAGATGTTGGCCATGCTGACCTCAAACTCCTGACCTCAAATGATCCGCCCACCTTGGCCTCTCAAAGTGCTGGGATTAGAGGCATGGGCCACCACGCCCAGCCAAAATCTATTTTTAAATGGAATTTTTGTTACTTATAATAAGATGACTTAGGGGAAATACCAGGGTTGTGTTTAAAAATATGGATTTTGATAGAAACATTGATAGTTGTGACAATGAATGTCATTTCTGCACCTGACTTCTCAATGATATCAAGAAAATATTTAATCTTTCTTAATATTAATTTATTTGTTAAATACATAATTTTTTATTATATTATCATTTCAAGGATACTTGTTTTATGTAAGTTTTCAAAATACTTTATCCTCAAAAGTGAAGAATCAAAAAGATCCTTAGATCCTTAATTACTTGGAAACCTAGATAGTCCATAAAATGCACTTGAGAACTCTCCTGTGTACTGAAAATGAAGGAGTTGTGAAGGGAAAACTGAAGTCACAAACTTGCTCCCCTCTACTCACAGCAAAAAATGCCATGTCTTTATTTGTTTTTGTATAACAAATTACATCTAAATTGAAGCCAGAGCTGCCAAAGTTGTAAACAATTCATTTTTTTGAAGCATGTCCTACTTCCATGATCATTTTCCTAACCCAGGGATTAAGTGAACCAAGAGAAAATGGGATGCTCCCTGATACACCGTCCTTAGTGTAAAGAGTTTTTTTTGTTGCAGCATTTTCTCCAACACCATCTGCCCATTGTAATATGAGGATAGTCCCCCTGCTCTTAAAATATTGATGTTCTACTCCCTAGGACCTGTGAATATGCTCTGTTACATGTCGGTAGGAAATTCTGACCTTAAAGTACATTATCATGGATTTCCCAGGTGGGTACAATGTAAGAGTAAGAGCTTTCGAATGTTCAGTAAGGAGACAGAAAAGTTAGTATCACAATCAGAGAGAGAGCGGAAGATGCTATACTGCTGTCTTTAAAGATGGAGGAAGGAGCCAGAGGGGAAGGAGTGCAGGCAGTGTTGAGAAGTTGGACAATGCAGGGGAACAGATTCTCTGCTGGAGCCTCCAGGAGAAACAGGCCTGCAGACTGTTTTGTGCCCAGTGAGACATCGATTTCATACCTGGGAACTCCAGAACTGTAACATCATTAGCTTTTATTTTAAGCCATGGAATTTGTGATTATTCGTTACAGCAGCAATTGGAAAAGATCAGTGAGGCAATTTAGATGGATTTAACCCATCCACCATGAGCCAATTTCATTAGTAATTTTGTCCCCTCCATAGCGTCTGCTTACGTTTCTAAGTCTCTGGCATTTAGCACTCACGTATCAACACATAATCAATCTATGGCTTCCTCCCTCCTTCTAGTTTGTGGATGTTCTTCTTCCTCCAGGGTCAAAGAGGTTCTTTCTTCCATTCAAATTGCCAGCCTTCACTCATGCTGTACTGGAAAATCAGATTAATTACGTTGACAGGGCTCCAACTTTGAAGCTCAGAAGTCTTTTGGGCTAATCTCTACGGTAACAGATCCAGGTTATAAAGTGAGTTGTTCTAACAGAAATCCTTACCTCTCATGATGTCTAGAGGAGGCCCCAATGTTTAAAAACAATGTTTTCATCTCTGCTTGCTGAAGGGGTCATGAAGGGGCAATGGGAGAAAGATGGTAAACACATGGCAACAGAATAAGACAAGACAAGAAGTCCTCTTTTATTACTCGCCATTGTATTGTTAAAAGAAATGCTTTTTTTTTTTTTTTGCTTTGTTTTTTAAGACGGAGTCTCACTCTGTTACCCGAGGCTGGAGTGCAGTGTAATGATCTCGGCTCACTGCAGCCTCTGCCTCCTGGGTTCCAGTGATTCTCCTGCCTCAGCCTCCTAAGTAGCTGGGATTACAGGCCCACCACCATGCCCTTCTAACTTTTGTATTTTTAGTAGAGACGGGGTTTCAACATGTTGGCCAGGCTGGTCTCAAACTCCTGACCTCAAGCGATCCGCCCACCTGGGCCACTGAAAGTGCTGGGATTACAGGCATGAACCATCGCGCCAGGCCTGTGTTTTGTTTTGTTTTTTTAATTAAATGTTTTTTTGCTATATAATTTCTACCAGAGTCAGACTGTAGTTTGTAGAAGGAAACTAAAGTGAAAAAAGCAAAAAAAATTCAATTGATTAAATTAAACCTCAGAAATATTTGTTTAGCAATAGTACTGTTTTTAACATGAAATTGATTTTATGTTGTGGTTAAAATATTTTAAATTATATGTCACGAGCCCATATTTTAATTTCAGCCTAAATACAATAGATCAGTGAGCCACTGCTTATTAAAGGCGTGTTGTGTTTTATCACTAAGTGCTTCATGTGCGATGTTGCATTGTTTTATCTTCACAACCACCCAATGAGATAGGTTATATTTTTATTTTTAGATTACGAAATTAAGCTCCATAGAAATTAAATATACTGGTCACACACTTTCTCAATATAAAACTTTGACTAATGGTCAGCAGCTAGCTCACAGAGATTTGAATAGACTTAGACTCCCAAAGCAATCTGAAAGGTAGTATTAAGAAATTTTCCCCTCTATAACCTTGCTATCTACACTATAAAATAAGCTATTCCAGTGACCTCATAAAGTAGTGAGTATTGAAAAAGATCGAGATAAATTAAAAGTGTCTGGAACATAACAGTTACTACTGTTACTTAAAACTATTATTATTCCTTGTATTTGCTGCCATTGTAGCATAAAATACTTAAACCTATCAGAGATTAACTCAAGCTTACATGTTTTAAGAAAACATAGAAAGTGGATTCTGAAAATACTAAAGATACCTAAGGTTTATGTGTATGTAAAGCTCACACTTATTAATTAAACTTAACATCAAAATATTGGTACAGTGTTTGTCCTATTTGGCCCCAAGATTAGGAAAAGGAATGTATGCCATGTTATATAAACTGATTGCATAATTTGTCTTTCTATAAAACAATTAGCTCATACCAAATTGATATGTCAAGAACAGATGACATTATAATATTGAAGTTACATTGGTTCTTGGATGATGTCCTACAAGGTAAAGTTATAAGCAATTGAGTAACAACAAATGAGCACAAAGTAAAGTACAAAGCTGAACCCAGAAGATCTTGGAGAGTTATGAATACTATATATGTATATATAGTATTATATAAAATATGTAGAGTAGGATATGTATACATTATATATGTATATATTTACAGACACATATACACATATGCACACACATATATGGTATATATATGCCATATACATATACACATACGTATATACATATACAAACATATATACATATACACACACATACATATATGGTATAAATAATTCCTTCTTCTTGTTTAAGTGTGGTCCTGTAATATGTGTTAGAACTGTTTATGTTATACCTCTCCTTTTGTTAATAAGGTAAACACAGAACCATTTCTAACTTCATTATACTTTGTAAAAATCCTGCAATTGCTTCCCCACCAGCAGCTTCTGTTGATGACATCCTCCAACTTTCATTTCTCTAACCAAGTGCCTCAATTTTTTACTTTGTCTGCTTTTCCTCATACCCCGTTTAAACTACCTTCACAATTTAAAGGTCAATGCTTATGTTTATTGCCCTATTTATGTATTTGAGTTGAACATGTATTTTAAGCAATGTTTGTGTGTGGTTGTGCTATTTTTCACCCAGAAATACTGATGACATCACACATTTTTATTCTGGTAACACACAAGAAATAATGATATTGCAAAGACATTTTTTGTGATTATAAAGCTATTGCCGAATGCATCCGCCAGTTGCATCAGATCTGCTGGAACATTATTTCATCCATTTCCAATTGAGTGAGGCAACACTGAATAACAGGTACACTTTCATGTTATGAAGAGCCCGGGCTCAAGAGTTTGGAAGTATTTTATGATCTCCAGTAAACACTTCATGTGAAAGGCTGTAATTAAAATTGTTATAGATTTTTATAGACTGTATATAGACTCTTCGTTGCCTTAGCTATAAAGACATATATGCAAAAAAAATTCTTTATTTGTCTGCACTCCAGAGTGAGGACCATCTTTGATGTTTACATGAAGCCACTACCCTGCTTTATTCTTTATATTTGTGCTGAGAATATTGTTCAAAAACATGATGCTGCTGCTCATTGATCTGCCCTACCCAGAATCACTTGAAGGCCTCCACATTCGAAAGCGGTTCTCAAAGAACTATCTGTGCAGGTACATGGGTTCTGGTGAAGCGCCCCACAAGACATGATATGCAGAAATGAGGAAATACACATAGACTCAGACTTCTGCAGCAACCAGTATATGTATTTATACCTACATGTTTGAAAAGTCTCCTGTATTGAATTTCAATTATGAATGAAGAAAAGAAGAAAGCAACTGACTTAAGTCTTCAAATTAAAATTAGCCTTATGCTACATTACCCTCAAATTGGTCTGAAATTCATATTTAGGTGAATTTAGTTGAAATATTTATATGCTATAAAATGTTCAGATAACCCCCACTATATTTATGATAATGAAATTAGCTTGCATTTTCTTTTATTAATGTTTTTATAGATACTGTGTAGATACTGAAAATTTTCTTCAATTTTCTTCTTTCTAACCCAATTATCAAAAGGAAAATTACAACGAAATACACTGCCTTTTTATTTTTCCAGCTTTATTGAGTTATGGTTGACAAACAGAAATTGTATACAGTATATTTAAAATGTATAGGCTGATGTTTGCCTATGTATATACATTGTGAAGCAATTACCACAATTAAGCTAAATAACATAATGATCACCTCAATTGATCTGCCCTACCCAGAATCACTTGAAGGCCTCCACATTCGAAAGCGGTTCTCAAACAACTATCTGTGCAGGTACATGGGTTCTGGTGAAGCGCCCCACAAGACATGATATGCAGAAATGAGGAAATACACATAGACTCAGACTTCTGCAGCAACCAGTATATGTATTTATACCTACATGTTTGAAAAGTCTCCTGTATTGAATTTCAATGATCACCTCAATAGTTTCAATTTTCTGTGTGTGCTGAGACGCAAGCTCAACTCTTAGCAAATTTCAAGTATAAAACACAGTATTATTTAATTATAGACACTATGCTGTTATGTTAGATCTCCAGAACTTATTCATCTAATAACTGAATCTCTGTATTCTGACCAATATCCCTCTAATTTCCCAACCCTTAGCCCATGAGCCCTTAGGAACCATCATTCTACTCTTTCCTTGTGTTAAGTTTGACTTTTATAGAGTCCACATGTTAAGTGAGATCAGTCAGTATTTGTCTTTCTCTGTTTAGCTTATTTCACTTAGCATAATGTCCTACAGCTTCATCCATGTTATCCTAAATTACTGGAATTTTTTAGGGCTAAATAATGTTTATGTTTATATATTATATATAATAAATAAAATTCATATGTATGTATATTCATATATACATCACATTTTTACATTGTTTAAATCCAGTCATCCATTGATGAACACTTAAGTTCTTTCTGTGTCTTGGCTATTGTGAATAATGGTGCCATGAACATGGAAGTGCAGATATCTCGTTGGCATACTGACTTCACTTATTTTGAGTATACATGGAAAAGTGGGATCGTTGGATTATAGGGTAGTTCTATTTCTAACTTTTTCAGGAACCCCTATACTGTTTTCCACTTACAGCTGTAACAATGTACATTTCTAACAACACTATAGAAGGGTTCCCTTTCCTGGACATTCTCACCAACACTTATTCTTTTTGTCTTTTGGTAATAGCCATTCTACTAGGTATGAAGTGGTATCTCATTGTGGTTTAGACTTGCACTTCCCTGATGATTAGTGAAGTTAGTTACCCTTCCATAATCTGTTGGCTCCTCTCTTGTCTTCTCTGTAGAAATGTCTATTGAGTTTATTTCCATATTTTCATCATGCATTTGTATTTTTTGCTATTGAGCTGACTGAGTTCCTTATATATTTTGGAAATCAATGCCTTATCAGATATATGGTTTTCAAATATTTTTCTTATTTTATGGGTTGCCTTTTCAATTTGTTGATTGCTTCTTTTGTTGTGCACAATTATTTTTATTCTGAGGCAATTCTATTTGTCTATTTTTGCTTTTGTTTCCTGTGCCTTTAATATCATATCCAAAATATCACTGCCTGGAGCAAAGTCAAGAAGCTTTTCCCCTATGTTTCCTTTTAGGAGGTTTATGGTTTCAGATCATATTTTTAAAGTCTTTAATCCATTTGAGTTGATTTTTGTTTATTGTGTGAGATAAGGTTCCAATTTCATTCTTATGCATGTGGATATCCTCAATAGCCCACTCTTTATAATGGATAGATCATCCAGACAGAAAATCAATCAGAAAATAGCAGAACTTAACAACACTATAAGTGAAATAGACCTAACAGACATATACAAAACTTTTCTTTCAACAGCAGAAGAATATACATTCTTCTCAGGGGCACATGGGACATTCTCTATGATACACCACATTAGGCCATAAAACAACTTTCAACAAATTCAAGATGGCGCTACCTCTTTGGAAACCTAGAAGCCAAGTAGTCTGACATCTTATTGTTCTCCTGTTTTCTTCAAACTTTTCCAGTAATGTTTTTGGAGCATCTACTGAATTCTGTTCTATATTATATAATATATATGTATATATATTATATATGCATTATACATAATATATGTAATATATATAATATACATATGTATTATATACACATATATAATATGTATATATGTACTAAGTGCTCTTAGTAGTTAGCAATAATATACATTATATATTATATATACATATATGTGTGTATATAATATACATAATGTATATTATTTGTATATATAATATATAATGTATATTATTGCTAACTACTAAGAGCACTTTTCAACTGCCTGCAATCCCAATATGTATATTTTGAAGGCAAAAAACCTATCTGGAGTGAACTTTAGGCTTTGGAGGGAGATTGGCATCGTTCTGAAAGAGCCTCAGTCCTGGGATTAACAATGGGATGTTAGAGATTATCTGAATGGGTATACAGTGGAGGTACCCAGGCTAAAGATCAGCTATAATAACAAGTCAGTCACAATAAAAAATACTCTAGTAATAAGGCAATAGTACATTTAATACAACTGAAAAAAATCTTAATTATATTAGTAGTTATAGTAGCTTGATATTGATTACAGAGTTCTATAATTTTTCCCCTTGACTCTGAAAAGTGGGGCAAGGCCAGATTTTGCAAACAGAGTTCCAATGAGAGAAATGAAAAGTGGTCTGGTCATGACAGCATTCCTCTATGTATGGTTTTTTGTCAACTAGAAACATTCTTCTACCAAAGTAATTAGTAAATTTAGTATACTAATTTCAAATCATCAAGTCCACCATTAAAGAAAAACAACATGCAGCTAAGGAAGCCAGTGGAAAAAAAACATAGCTGAGAATGGCATACATTTTGGTCACTTCAGATGTGCTATCTTTACAGAAGAGGTTTTCTTTTCCTTCCCTCCCTCCCTCCCTCCCTTCCTTCCCCTCCTCTTTCCTTTTCTTCCTTTTTTTTTCCACATTACAAATCCAAAATGTATATACTACTTGCTGACTGCAAAGTACATGTAAGCAATACCTCAAAACTGGAAATACAACTACAATGGTGAGAATGTCCTAAAGGTTTCAAAACATTTGAGATCTGTTGCACACTTTTTGAACATGTTACCAATACCTGAGTGGGTATTTGTAGACATTTTCAACAGTTCTTACTTTTTTCAAGATGCCATGTAAAATGACAAAACAAGCTTCTTACCAATGAGGTCATTCACACTGAAGATATAACTTTAAAGAAAAAAGAGAAGTCAATTTAAGTGGGCAATGGGGGAGAATAATCACACGAAACTAAAGAGCTAGCTAGCTGATGATAAGCTGAAGAGAGGTGCTTGAAATTGCTGTAGACAAAAGTGACACTCAGAGAGCATGTAGAAGCCCAATTTCAAGCAAAGTATTAACTTTCTGAAAGGACTGCAGCCAACATGCCATCCCGATATAAAGCCTTCAGAAATGAGGATTCTATTTATCAACAATGTCATGTTGCAGCCCACAAGGTGAAGAAGTGAAGAATTGGAGCTGCCAACAGTGACAAGAGATAACATATCTAACTTTTAATCTAACTTATATACATGGATAGTTGCACTGTCAAGAAAGCGATTTTTCTCAGTGTCCTTCCCAGAAGGCTGAGATTTTTGTTTACCACTACATGGAGCCCACTTTCAATTGAAACAAATCAATGTTTTAGGATTAATCATTATTATCACCTGTCTTGGTCATTAAATTATAATACTACTGGCATCAAAAATACCTGAAGTGCCTGAAGTCAATAAATATCAAGAAAATGTTTGTGTATAACTATAATATAGAACTGTAAGACCAGTAACTCAACACTATTAATAGACAATTTATAACAAACATGAGATTTAAGAATATTGGAAAAGAACCTTTTTAAAGTTGTTAACAAGATCTTTAATATGACTGTAAAAAGACTCCCTTCTGGAAAAGGAGGGTATATACAATCTTTCTTACTTACCGGCTAAGACTTTTACTTGAATTTAATTAATTAGATGATAATAATAATAACAACAGCCCACATTTCTTGAGTATTTTACATGTATTAACTCTGTATATTAACTCATGCATTAATTTTATGTGTTAATGCACTTATTATTTATCTAGATAAAAGGAGGTTGCTATAGTTATTTATTCCCTTTATTTGCAAGTACACAAAGAGATTAAATAACTTTTCAAAGCCACACGAGTGACAAACGGCAGAAACTGCCTATAAATCCAGGAACTCTGATTTAAGTATTGGCAATGTAGCTAATCCATTACCCTAAATATACTCTATGTTGGACCAGTTGCAAAAATTCTTGGAAAACAAGCAAGTAATAAATGTAATACTTTATCTTTTCAGATACTTTTCTACAACTAATGAGCATTTGGAAATGGGTAGGCCATATGCACCCTATTTTATAATGCTTTGTTGGATGTTATTTTTAAAAACTGAGTTGAAATTACATCCAATAAAGCATTATAAAATAGAGTGCATATTTTTTAATTGACTTAAAATAACAAAAAAGAAAAATTTTAGGTGGATGCTATAATTTATAAAATCATTTAAGAATATCTCATTTTGACCACAGAAAATGAGGGATTGAGACAATTTTCAGGGAAGAGAAAAAAGTATGAAAAGTTACCAGAAACTCAGTTATTTTTCCTATGATGATCCATTTTATCCCCATTTCTAAGATGTTTTCTTGGCTTCTCAGACCACACAGTATGCAGAAAATTACTTGTCCAGAGCCCCTAAACTAGTATATCTTTTGCCCATTTCTCAATCCTGGGAGCAAAGATGTTGCTGTCCCCAAATGAATCTAGTCCTGTCCAGACAAATTGTCCAAAGAATGGTCACATAGAAAAGATAAACAATTCCGGGTTCATTTTCAGAGAACAGAAAACAGCTCATTTTCTCTCTATAACAAGATCAAAATATTTCTAAGATAAAGGTAGGCATGAGACAACATTTGTAGTAAGAAAGTAAAAAAATAATTTTAAGATGTCTATCTTAAGTAGACATTTTCTTATAGAATCAAATTTTATTCAATAATTATAATCTCAGAGCACCTTACAAAATCTCAACATATACAGAGATGGTAATATAATGAAGATGATGGTTGTCCATAGTGATGTGATACTACAGAATGATATTGCTAAACCTAAGAATTTTGTCTTTTTAAAAAATTCTCGTGATTTCTACTTTTTAATCTGGTAACATTGTTTCCTCTCTTAAATCAATACCCTGTGACTTTCATTTTGGTATGATGATGTTAATCCTTCTTTAGGAACCTGAAAATGATTTTCACCTCTTTATGCAGAGCCATAGATGGCATAAACTCACCTGATTCATTAGATAATGGGTAAAAGGAACAAAGCGGTTCAAAGAAGACAGGCACAGTAGTACTGTTTTATTAACCTGCTCAATTCTATTTGAACTTACTCTACATTATTTTTTTTGCCTCCTACCTACCCTCTCCATTTCTGTGGTTTGGGTGCTTACATAACATTTAAAGCATTTTGGTCTCAATTTGCTTTTCAAAAAACACATGGTTTTTAGGAATCATACCTGGATGCCTGACAATCCAGTTTGGAAAATAGAAGCTTTTCGGGAGTGACATGGATGAACTTCTTAAGCGGAAGCACATAGATTTAGAAGGAGCTTAATATTAATCTTTTTCTTTCTCAAGTCAAAGTCTCATTCCCAACAATCTTGTTTCTGTTCCCAATAATTGGGAGCAAGAAACTCTACTTAAGAGTGGGATGCTTTGGAGAAGAGAGCACACCAAGAATGAAGAAAGGTATTAGTTCAACTGTCAGAGTGAATCAGAGGGTGGGTTTGAGGGAAAAGGGATTCTCTTGGAAATGACACATGAAATATGTTATTGATACTCTTAAAGATTCTATTGTCATCCAGGTGTGGTGGCATATGCCTGTAATCACAGCAACTTAGGAAGTCGAGGAAGGACAATTTTTTCAGACCAGGAGTTCGAGACCAGCCCAGGCAACATAGTGAGCCCTAAGATCCCGTCTCTAGAGAAAAAAAAAAAAAAAATCTGGGCTTGGTGATGTGTGCTTATAGTCATAGCTACACAAATGGCTGAGGTGGGATGATTGCTTGAGCCCAGTTCGAGGCTGTACAGTGAGCTATGATTGCACCACTGTCCTGCAGCCTGGGTGAAAGAGTGAGATCCCATTTTTTTTAAAAAAGAAACAAATAACAAAAGTAGCTTTTTTAGTGAAAAAGCAAAGAATTTCAAGCTCTCTTTAAAAAAAAAAAAAGAAACTTTTTCATTTCTACAGGTTTTGGGGGAACAGGAAGTATTTGGCTACATGAGTAAGTTCTTTAGTGGTGATTTGTGAGATTTTGGTGTACGCATCACCCGAGCAGTATACACTGAAACCAATTTGTAGTCTTTTATCCCTCATCCCCCTCCCACCCTTTCCCCCGAGTCCCCAAAGTCCATTGTATCATTCTTATGCCTTTGTGTCTTCATAGTTTAGCTCCCACTCATGAGTGAGAACATATGATGTTTGGTTTTCCATTCCTGAGTTACTTCACTTAGAATAATAGCCTCCAGTTCCACCCAGGTTGCTGCAAATGCCATTAATTTATTTATTTTTCTGGCTAAGTAGTATTCCATCCCACAATTTATTTATCCACTTGTTGATTGGTGGGCATTTGAGGTGGTTCCTTGTTTTTGCAATTGTGAATTATGCTGCTATAAATATGAGTACACCAGCCCTAATTGTGGGGTAAAAGTTCAGGTTTCATGAAGTACTTGTGTGTCAAAGTGAACCAAGTTTAGTAGGAAGTGACTATCTGGGGAAAAAAATGAAAACAGAACTATAGATGTAAAGTGGTGCTTGTTTGATACTCTAATAACCAATAAATCAGAGATAAAGTTACTTCCTTAAGGAGAGAAATGAATTCAATCATGACTAATTGAATAAAATCCTAAATGAAGCAATGTATACTTTACAGCAAGGGGCTCTTAAAACCATCAGAGACTAGCTGATTGCTCTAATTTTCATCTTCTATTCTTTGCTTCAGGAATTTAAGTAAAAATATGAAGACCTAAATATCAGTTAACAAAATAAAACTGAATAGCAAATGAATTATGAAATTTTAGGTTACTCATATGTACAATACAAAGTTGAGGATATTGAAGAGTTATAGTAATTCAACAGACATAATTGACATAGTAAAAAAAATACATTGTGGCAGAAAGCTAGAAGCTATTTTTTTCAGTAAACTGGTGTGTGTATGTGTACATGCTCATTTATGTGTAAAAAATACACATTGTTCAATTAAATAAGAAGAAGGTGATAAATTAATGAATAGAGTTTTGAAAATAAGTTTTCACCCAAATCATAATTGCCAAAGCATCCCCAACTTCTTAGTTTAGTTCTTCAGGTCAGCTATCATGCATTGACTCTTGTCTGGTGAGAATGATAGTAGGTGGTAAATAGTTCCAATGACATAGGTGGTACAATAAAAAACATTATCATCTCTAACCTCAAAGAGTTTAAAAATCACTGTGCATGTAAGTGGTGCTGGTAAAGAGATGAGATATAGAAAAGCACAAGTATATGTAGGCCGAGCACAGCGGTGTCTCATGCCTGTAATCTCAACACTTGGGGAAGCCAATGTGGGAAGATGGCTTGAGTTCAGGAGTTCGAGGCCAGCCTGGGCAACTCAGTGAGACCTTGTCTCTTCAAAGAAAGAAAAAAGAGAGAATAAAATGTAATTAGCTAAAATAGAAGATAGGATTGCATAATAAAAATCCAAATAAAATTATTATTTAAATGGACAGAATTTTATAGTGGGAAGTATTATAGATAACTTCTGATTTCACCTTCGCCATTTCAATTCAGTTTTCAACAGGTTGATTTTATTACCAGCATGCAATTATTAATGTAATTCATTTCAGTTTATAAATCTTCTGAATGTAAGATGCATTAATAACTCAAAGGAAGGAAGATTATATCTCAAATTGGGAAACTTAGTGATGATCTCATAAAATAGGTAATATTAAACAATGACTTTGAAGTAAGGTTATTTCAGACATAACTTTAAAGCAACCTAAAAACAAACATTGAAAAGATAAAATTAATTTGCGAATAACTTAAATTAATGCCAGGAACAACAGAAACACTTTTAAACATACAAAAAAATTCAACACTCAGTAGTGTAAAACTGACGATGAAAAATAGGAAAATGTGATCCATAAGAAGCACAAATATGAGAAAATAGAAACAAACTCAGGTATGATAGAGATAAGGGGGTTACTAGACAATGCTATTGGAATAGCTAATACAAACATATGCCACAGGCCCAAGGAAAATATAAATAAAAATATAAACATTGTGAGAAGAGAAATTAGAATTATAAAAATCCCTACATGGTACTTCTAGAGATATAATAGTTGAAAAAGAAATGAGCTTTTAAAAATTAATAGATTAGGTGCTTCAAAAGAAAATATTAGAGAACTTTAAGATCTGTCAGTAAAACTTATAGAAAATTAATCATAGAAAAGAATGAATTGAAGAAAA